>NC_056628.2:24744708-25044708 GCF_002870075.4 Lactuca sativa
TATAAAACATCAATTCAACAGTCACCTCGAATAAACAATTAGCATATTTACACATAACACGTATTTCAAGGTAAATACTTCATATTTATGTGTAAACTGAAAGTAACTACACACTCACGTATTTTGGTGAAAATCGGGCAGCAATTCGTTTCCTAAAACGATCGTTTCTAATAAAACTAGGAGTTCTATTGACAAACCGGGCTCTGCAAAAGTCGGGCTTCGAAACCGAAAAGATAAATTTTCCGGGCTTCTCTGGCACTTCGTGGGGTATTCCGGGCTTTACAATCGATACCGGGGCTTTGCGGGATGTTAAGATGAAAGAAATATGGAGAAAGGGGCTAAAAATGACAATTTCTTAAAAATATCTGAGAAGGCTCGCAGCCTTCTATTTATAGGGTGAAGCTTCTGATCGGACGGCTGAGAAACTTCTGATCCAATGGCTGAGAAGGCTCGCAGGCGAAGGCTCGCATGGCTCGCACATGGCTCGCACCTGCGAGGGCTCGCTGGCGGCTTCTAAGTGGACTACGGCTTACTGGCGCACCTGCAAGGCTCGGAGCTAGGCTATGCGAGGCTCGGACACACGCGGCAGCTGGGCGAAGCTTCGGCTGGGGAGTTGGGTGCTTTGGATTGGGCCTCCTCCTCGGTCGAATCAGAAGAGGGCACGTGGCTTCGCATGACTCAGAAGCTTCGGTGACTCAGCAGCCTGATGACTCAGCAGCCTGGTGACTCAGCAGGACACGTGTCACATTCTAAGCGAGGGTGACGTGGCAATTGTGACTATGCGAAATTTATCGGTTTTCGTGCCAAAACTTCTAAAATCTATAACTTTCGCATACGAGCTCAGTTTTTGACGTTCTTTATATGCACACGTAGCTAAAATTACGATCTACAACTTCCATTTAGACTTCGTCGGCTAATTTTGACTTTAAATTTTATATTATTATTTTTAACAGACCGGGACAGGAAATCCGTTAAAAATTCATAACTTTTTCATCCGACGTCCGTTTTCGTCAGACTTTTTACCGTTGTGCTCCTAATGACGAGACCTTCAATTCTCGTTTAGGTTGTGTCGGCTAAAAATCGCTCGATCTAAAATTCGAGTTTTTAGCTGTCTACTGCTACGCTGAAACTTCGAAAAATCATAACTTCCTCATACGAAGTCAGATTTGGGCGTTCTTTTTATCGAATTTCTCGGTTTAACGAATACTACGAATTTCATTTAGATTACTAAGGTAAAAAGTAGTTTATCAAAAACTCACTTTTTACGACATTCAACACCATGCCGGTTTTGTCGCGAAACTTCGACAGGCCATAACTTCTTCATTATAACTCGGATTTTGGTATTCTTTATATCCCCGAAATCCTTGTTTCGACCACTACAACTTTATGTAAAGATATCGGGATTATCTCACACTTTAATTTTGATGCTTATTTTTATTCTTAATTAATTAAGCACTAATAATTAAGCATAAAACACATAATTCACATAATATTCACATAATTCCTTTTCATTTCTTCAAAATGAGTTACAAAGGTTAACCTAGACTATCAAATCAATATAAATGCCTAGGCTAGAAACACGAGTGTTACATGTAACCCTCCGATAACTCCAACTTAACCACAACCACCACCTCCTCTACAATTCGATCCTATAGCTTTCCAAGTTGCGGTCGTTGCGGCTGTTACAGCAGCCTTAGCCCAATTCAGCACTAGCGGTACTAGCGGGAGTGGAACAGCTGTACATTGTACTCAAGGTGATTCTCCCGTGCGCTCTAGGGAGTGTTTGTATAAGGACTTCACCAACTGCAAACCCAAAACCTTTAACGGGACTAGGGGAATCATTGCTCTATCGCAATGCTTCGAGAAGAATGAGTCGATATTTGAGATAAGCTCTTACCCAGAAGGAAGTAAAGTAAAATTTGATGCCTGCACCTTCTCGGACAGAGCCCTAACATGGTGGAATAGCCATGTCAAGTCACTTACTCTGATAGTGGCAAACGCAATGGGCTGGGAAGCTCTGAAGGAGTTGATGATTGAAGAGTATTGCCCGAGGGGCGAGGTTCAGAAACTTGAACAGGAACTCTGGGGCCTAACTATGAAGGGCTCTGACATAGTGGCCTATACGGCGAGATTCAGCGATCTGGTGGCTCTATGTCCAGGAATGGTCCCTAATGAGGGAAAGAGGGTCGAGAGGTATATTTGGGGACTGCTGCCTCCATTTCTGGGGAATGTCTTAGCTTCAAACCCCAGTACCTTCGACAGTGTGAAGCGATTGGCACAATGACTCATCGATGACGGAGTCCGCACACCGACAACAACAACCCTTACCGTCCCAGAACCATCCAAAGCCACCGACAACAAACGGAAGTTTTAGGAAAAGAAGAAAGGCAACGTAGTGCCCAATTCCCCAGAAGACCCAAGGGTATAATTGGAAAGTAAGATAAGTTTATCAATTATCCCTTTGCTACATATATCATCTTGAACATGAGATATGGATCGCATTCAATCTCATGTAAGAGTTCAACTTTACATCAGGCCTTAGACATCTAACTCTCAACAAATAAGAGGAACAAATCCCATCTTGACTACATAGGCCTCTTGCGTAGTTTACATTGTACCTGATGATGAGTTTTATAACTGCCTAACAAAAGAACAACTTTTGACTACATCAAAGCATAACCTTCCCCATACCCAAGTCCCATATATGTGTCTCATATGTTAAGGATATACAGATATTACCTTTTATCAAGTATCATTCATGACAACGATCCTTGAAGTGATCTTGAACGGGTCACTCCAATACTTATTCTCTAGTAAGTATTTATGAAACTGATTACAACGCTTTGTTAATCAGCCTATTTCATATTAGTCTTATTTCATTATTGCCCCCACAATAACAACGGACTATGGAGTTTTATAGTGAATAAATCTACTCAACGATTAAACATGTTAATAGATAGCACAACAAATATTTAATGAAAAGATCATATGCCATATATATCATAGTCATTAGAATAGATGATGTTATATAATCTTCAATATTTAATACTAATACATAGATCAAATCCAATAACTAGAATAGTGAAGTCCTATTCATCGAGCATGTCCTTCAAGTATTGCTTGAGGAAGAGGCTTTGTGAAAGGTTCCGCCAGATTTTGATCGATGTGAACTTTGTGAATACTAATTTCACCTTCTTCAACTTTATACCAGATGAAGTTGAATATACAGCTAAGATGCCTGGTCTTCTTGTGTGCTTGGGGTTCTTTTAGCAAAGCAGTAGCACCCTTATTGTCACAGAAAATGCCTAGGGGTACCTGAATGGTAAGGACTACCCCTAGATCCCTAATGAATTGCTTCATCCAAGCAGCCTCTTATGTAGCTTCAGAAGTAGAAATGTATTCTAACTCTGTAGTGGATTTTGCAACAACACTTTGCTTTGAGCTATTCCAAGACACTACACCCCCATTGATAATGAACACATATCCAGATTGTGATTTGCAATCATCTCGATCAGTTGTGAAGGAAGTATTAATGTAGCACTTTACACTTAAGCTATCTTCCACGCCTACATAGATGAGGAATAAATCCTTAGTTCTTCGTAAGTACTCTAGGATGTTTTTCATAACTTTCCAATGACTCTCCCCTGGATTTTTTTGGAACTTGCTTACCATGCTCATAGCATAAGCAAGATCAGGCCTTCTACAATTCATGGTATACATGATGGATCCAATTGCATAAACATATGGAATATCTTTCATCTTATCTAGCTCATCCTTTATGCTAGGACATTGAGATGAACTTAGTATAGTGCCATGTACCACGTGTACAAATCCTCTCTTAGAATTTTCCATATTGATCTGCTTCAATACTTTCTCAATATATGTACCTTGGCTTAGACATATTAATCATTTTGATCTATCTCTATAGATTTTGATTCCAAGAATGTATTGTGCCTCACCTAGGTCCTTCATTGAGAAACACTTTGCAAGCCAATTCTTTACACTTTTGTAAAGTTGGAATGTGATTTACCATGATCAATATGTCATCCACATATAGGACCAAGAATGTCACCGAGCTCCTACTAGTTTTCATGTAAACACAAGATTCATCTTCATATTTAATAACACCACACTTTGTGATTTCATCATCGAAACGATGATTCCAGTTACGAGATGCTTGCTTTAACCAATAAATGCATCTCTTGAGCTTACACACTTTATTAGGATGCTTTTGGTTGACAAAATCATTGGGCTGATCCATATAGACATCTTCTTCCAAGTGTCCATTCAGAAAAGCGGTTTTGACATCCATTTTCCATATCTCATAGTCATAATATGCAGCTATGGCAAATAGTATCCTAATTGATTTAATCATAGCTACTGGTGAAAAGGTTTCATCATAATCAACCCCGTGAGTTTGAGTGGATCCTTTGGAAACCAATCTTGCTTTGAATGTGTGTAAGTTGCCATCCATGTCAATCTTCTTCTTGAAAACCCACTTACTTCCAACAGTCTTGCTATTGGGAGGAAGATCAACCAAGTCACTGACTTGAATTTCTCTCATGGATTGCATCTCAACGTTCATGGCTTCAAGTCATTTGTTAGATTCAGTATCTTGCATTGCATATCGATAGTTGACCGGCTCATCAGCATTCGTCATTATGAAGCACTCGTCAATGAGAAATCCATATCTCTCAGGTTCATGACGAATTCTACCAGATATGTGAATGCCTTGTGTTTTAGTAGGTTGAAGGACAATGATCTCTTCATCTTCAAAAACCTCTTGTTCAATACTAGTGCCAACTAAAGATGTATCGGGTTGAGGTTCTTGATCTTCTTCAAGTTCCACATGCCTCTCACTAGCCTCATCCGTTAGAAACTTGCTTTCTAAGAATTCACCTTTTCGTGAAATAAAGATCTTATTTTCACTAGGTATGTAGAAGTAATATCCTAAGCAATCTTTAGGAT
Organism: Lactuca sativa; assembly: GCF_002870075.4. NCBI lineage: Eukaryota > Viridiplantae > Streptophyta > Magnoliopsida > Asterales > Asteraceae > Lactuca > Lactuca sativa. Next base: position 24,749,677 of record NC_056628.2, read on the forward strand.
ATCCTACAAAGATGCATTTGGTAGATCTAGGCTCAAGTTTTTTGGAAGTCTCTTGTCTAACATATGCTTCGCATCCCTAAACTTTCATATAAGGTAAAGATGGAGGCCTTCCATACCACATCTCATAAGGTGGTTTCTCTACCTTCTTAGTTGGTGCCATATTCAAGATACGGCTTGTGGTGAGTAAAGCATAATTCCAAAATGATAAAGGAAGGGTACTTCGACTCATCATGGATCGAACCATATCAAGTAAGGTATGATTTCTCCTCTTATAAACACCATTAAGTTGTGGTGTTCTAGGTGGAGTGAGTTGTGAGATAATCCCACGACTCCTTAGATGGTCTTGGAACTCTTGGCTCAAGTACTCGCCTCCTCTATCCAAACAAAGGATTGTGATTGTTTTGTCGAGTTGATTTTCAACTTCACTTTGAAACAATTTAAACTTTTCAAATGCTTCATATTTATGTTTAATAAAATACACATAACCAAAAAGACTAAAGTCATCAGTGAAGGTGATATACTATCTCTCACCATATCTTGACATTGTTTTGAAAGGTCCACATACATCGGTGTGTATGATGCCTAGTAAAACACTTGCCCTTTTACTTGTTCAAAAGAAAGGGGATTTTTTCATCTTGCCACATAAACACGATTCACATATGTCAAATGAATCAACGTCATTTCCCCCAAAAGTCCATTCTTTTGGAGTTGAGATATGCGCTTCTTGTTTATATAACCAAGGCGAAAATGCTATAGCTATTGATGAGATATAATCTCTAAATCGTTTAGATCTTTCACAGGTAAATCAATGAAGAACAAACAACTAAATCAAACAAGACATTGAACACAAGATAGAATCAATATAATGCTTATGATTCAAACGTAGTCACACCTCAGCAGAGCTCGATTAAGAACTTCCACTGTAGAGGCGAGCTAGGGTTTACAATACTTTGATAAGAATAATAAAAGCGTTAATGACTAAGGATGCATGCATGCACCTTAAATACTAAAACCCTAGAATAAAATAATACACGGTTGGACAGGCCCAAACCGGTTACAAAATAGGGCTAACGAGTAACGAGCCCAAGACGCAATACTCAGATCCCTACAATCTCCCCCTTTGCGTCAATTGGGGCGAGACCTTCACTTCGGTTGATTGACAGCAGCTCGCTTCACCACCTTGAATAAGCATGGAATCACAACAAGAAGAACATGGCAAAAGTGGATATACCATCTTATCATATCTGTGAAGTACTTCTTATCGCTTTCACTATTCTGCTTGCATCTGTGAATAATTCCCAGAACATACTCTAAGCACAAAGTAGTAAAGAGATGTTTCTCAGTTAAAGCGAACAAGCATTTCTTACCAACCTGCTTGGTGAACATCATAGAGTTTAACACCGGATCAATCTTTCCTATTTTCATCTTGTTGACATCACTTGCAGAACCAACAGGCAAAATGGTGGGCTTCGTTCTGAGAACCAAAGCGATCTCTTGATCCGTCTTAGCTACCTCCAGAATGTAGCAGACTAACAATCTTTTCATATGATCAATTATTGGCTTATATTCAACTGGGTTGGAGAGAAGAATGTTGTGTAGAACAATCCAATCATGAGGATTGATATTAGGTAGATCAGCAAGGGAGAAGGTATGCTCAGACATGGCGAACCTCTGGTAACCTTGAATTTGACGTTGATGTATTTCCCTACTGCATGAGGCTTAAGGACCTGAATTGTGATAATTTTCTGAGCGCTCCAAGTAAGATATTGAGGTTGAGCGAACTCCAAATAGTAGTCAATGAGCTCACGATCAACCTTCAGGTCTGGATGTGGTACTTCTACAATTGGAAGGAAGCAGTGAAAAACAAATGCCTTCCGGGTGATAGGCATATCAAACTAAGACTTCTTTGTGTTTTCACAATCCAAAGACACTACTAGCTCAAGCCAATGAGTGCTAGGAGATTCGATGGCTTCTTTGATCGGCTTCTCCAGAGTCTAGAAGGGGAAAATGGTTTTCTTGCTTTATAGGAGATCATGAGCCTCCTTTAATCTTCTTTCTTTCTCTTCATCTTCCTTTACAATCTTGGCGTTGAGATCGATTTCCCTTTCCGTTGCCTTTCGCTTCAGGGCTTTAGCGATTGTCTCCTCTTCCTCATCACTGTCATCCACAGTACCCTGGCCTTTAGCCTTAAAGCCCGAACCCGAAGCATGCTCAAGCTTCTGTTGTTCTGGCTGGGAAGTGGGAGGAGGTTGAGACTTAGGAGGAGGTTGAGAAGAAGATGCTAGTCCTTCTCCCCCTTGTTTCGGAGGTACCATAGTCTCTAAAATACTTTCAATGCGACTCAACATCCCAAGGGCAGGACGGAATTTGTCAGCAAGATGGCGTCTAACCGAGATGGTCAGGATAGGGTCATGAGCCTCCAGAACGTTTGATAAAATGGCATGTACATCTGAGACGCACCTTTTGACGATAACCCTTTCAGAGCGAAGTTGTTTGACCTTCACCTGAGAAAGTTGGAGATTTTTGGTCTTCAGCGGAGTAGTATTGAGAGCAAACTCATCCATAAGTGAGTTCTCCATGGCTAGATTAGCTTGAAGCTTAGTGAAACGTTCATTGAGAGAGGACAAAAGGGAAGCATTATCCTTTTGAATATCCTGGCAAAGAGTGGAAAAGTTTTGCTTCTCAGCAGCAAAGGCTTCTTCGAGTTTGGTAATTGAGCTGGTCACTTTAGAAGCATTCAACTTAGTTGCTCCCTGTAAGGACTCAAGAAAAATATTAGCGTCTTGGATTAGTTTATCGACTTTTTCGGTCGCATCTGTAAAGACTTTGGTTGAAGCGGTATTAGTTGTTGTGGCGTTAGAAATGGAAGCCTCATGAACCTTGAAAAAGGAGTCAAGCATGGTCTTAATAGCAGCTTCAGAATAGGGATGGTGAGAGGAGGATGAGGCCATGAGAGTGTTAAGTTTGGCATTCAACTACTTGATGTGCTTTTTGGTAACAGGAGCATCATCATCTTCATCACTCTGAACTCAGTAGGGGATGTAGTAGAAATAATCAAATTCCATGTCTTCACCACCAAGCACAGTATTGGTTTCGGTGGAAGGTGTGGGAGATAGTGGTTTGGTTGTTTTAGGGACTGAAAACCGAACCCCCGTATTAGGTACGTTAGTTTGAACTCCAGTGGTGGTTGTTGTTGTGGCTTCAGAAAAGAGAGGAGTAGGAATGGGAATGGTAGAGGTGGGTTATAATGTGATAACTAGGAAGGTTGTTGGTAAGGAAATAGGAATGGAAGCAGATGGAGAAGAAGGTACTCGGAATCGAACGGGTACCTCGGGTGTAGGTGACCTAGGTGGAGTATCACCACGAACCGAAACCTCCTCATTAGAGCTTTTGCTCTCAGATGCGGTAGGAGTAGGTTGTTTATTGCCTGCAGGAAGATACTCAGAGTCTGAATCACTGGAAGATTGAAGGATAAGCCTCCGGGCTGGCTTTTTGGTTTTCTTCTGCTTAGGCTGGGAAGGAGCCGCCTTGTCAAACTTTCACTTCCATGGAGATTTCCCCTTAGCTGCTTTGATAGCCCTTACTTCCTTTTGTTTTTCTTGTTTCTTTCCCCTCTTTTATGGATTGTCTGCTTCCTCTATGGAGCAAATCATAGTGGGTGTGAGTTCCCTTGGACCCGAAGAAGGAAGCTTCTTGTACTCTTGAATGACCGAACTGACCTCAGGCACACAAGCATACATGGATGCCGGAATTGATCCAACAAATGAAAATTTTGACGGATCAGTGACAATAATCTTCATTGTATGGAATGTGGCGACGGAGGAGAGAAGCGAGTCCGCCATGATTGGGACATAAAAACGATCCATCGCCCACTTCGTGACAATTGACCAGAACCTCCACACGAGACGTCAGAATGGAGAGAAGAGGAGGTTAAGCTCTGAACAATTTGTTGCCATAGGATCGAACCATAATCAAGATGTACCCCATTGTACAACCCATAAAGGATAGTCATGAATGATTTACTCACCCCGTTTGATCCAGCACTACGCTCTGAGAGACCTTTGAATAAGAGAGTGAAGAGGCCGTTCCATTGTGGGGGAAGGCAAAATTTCTTGAACTTCGTCACTATGGTTAGGGTTTCAGTGTACCCCATGTTGTAGAACATTAAGAATAGTTGACGGGTAGTGATGGAATCAGGATTTACCATGGTGGGTTCATGAGCAAGACATAGCAGTGTGCATAAACGATTTTTAGAAATCGAGGTCTTCTCGTTGTGAATGTCGAAGTGGATTCTCTCTGTAACTTTGTCATAATGGTCAGTGGAATAGATATGAGAGAGGTAGGACATGGGAACTACAGCCACCTTTGTAAGAGTGTCGACAAGCGGAGAGTGTTTTAGGCATTCCACAACCTGCATCATGTATGGTTCATAGGTGAACAGTGTAAGGTCGATCAAGAGGTTTTGTTGAGGCTTGATGGTCAAAAGAGTGGAGTGAATAGAGGTATCTTGAACAGAAGAGGATTCCACCATGGATGAAGCTTGAGAAGAAGATGATGAATAGTGAGAGAAATTGTCGTTTGCTTTTAGAAGATTTGAGAGCGGTAAAAGAGTAAAGTTGATTGGGAGAAATCCTTTTATACGTTAGAGTAGGAGAGAGAAAAATCCGCCTAAAATCTTGTCTTTTGTGAAATTCTGATGCAATGGGGATTAGACAGCTGGCAACCCCGATGATGACGCAAGAGAGAGAAAACTTTTCACTTTTACGTGCCTTTCCATATAAATCACCTTTTTTCACATCGACGAAACTTTTGGATAACTGCTGACATGCTTTATCTGAAACGTCAACAACATAAATAACATGAACTTTTGTCTACCTGATTATTTCGTTTGAGAACTACCATAACACCTTTAGAGCCCAAGCTATACGAAAAATAGCTTATACAAAATAGAACCAGATTTTTGGAAAATCAAAGATTTTAGTGCAAAGAGTGTGAATCATAAAGAAATAGATCAAACTTTGTGGGATATTCTGATGTCGATTAAGACATAAAACAGTGGATCCCGGGCACGAATCTTTTCCTTTCAAGTCAAGAGAGACTTCAAAGTGTCTGTGAGGTTTCCCGTTAAAATACGATCAAGTGCCTTTTAAGAAGTAATGAAAGGCATCTTTTATAGATAAGGCTTGTAAGGGTGGCTTTCGCTTCAATTCAAGTTTCGGTTCTTGATATAAGACCGAAAGAGAATGAAGTACTTGTGAGACCAATGTGGCCTATTGAACAAGTAGGTTTAACATGTATTTAGTGACTTGTCGATATTAAGAAATCCCAAAAGAAAATAAAAGTGGATCCTTGGGGAAGAAAAGTCTTGGTGATAGATATTTTCAAAAGAATCTCTCAAAATAACAAGAGATTTCATGGAAACACCACATAAAGTGGTTTTGTTAATTCATTGGTGAAAGCTAGAAAATAGTGATTGTTCACCGTCAATTCATTATAGGTATTGAATTTTGGGTTTCACTTAGTACGTAGTTACACAAGACTAAGATCATAAACACAGATCTTTGATAACCATAAACCTCAGTAGCAATTGCTAAGAGTCTCAAGGGTTACATGAATGATATGAAGTGAGATGGAGAAAAATAATGTAGGTGGTTAAGGAACCGAATCTACCTCTACTATAAAAGAAGGACCAAGCAGAAAACTCTAAGCTCAATATGAGAAGAGTAAGGTTGCTCATGATTAGAGTGAATTTAATAGCCTAACTGGGAAAACTTGATCTGTATATATCACATCATTAAGGCTTCACTCAAAATATTTTAGAGGCTTCGGTCAACATACAACAACATGCATCTAGGGACAGTTAACTAATCCATAGAAAAGAATTTATACCTGCTTCAGCTTCATCATCGAGAGTAACTTTTATACATAGAGAAACATGAGAAAAGTGAAATAAAACGAAAAATATTTTTGTATTTTGTGAAAAATTTTGAAAGAAAAAGAAATAAAAACACAAAGAAAATTATTTTTGGATTTTATGAAAATAAAAAAATATGAAAAGAAAAACATAAACACGAGTATGTAAAAGAGCTTACTAAAAGAATACAACCAAAATTCCTTTGAGAAAAATAAAGCGAACCGAGTTCAGTAGGACCGAACCCGAAATAGACCGGGCGTTCGGTTCATTTCGGTTCCCAAGTGAACCGAACCCGAAATAGACTGAGTCTTCGCTCTATTTTGCTTCCAACCTTTAATGAAGCGAAGGCGATTTTGGTACTGATTCATCTTCCATCATTCCTAGGCCTTGTAGGATCTTATTAAAACTCTCTTTAGGTAAGGCCTTAGTGAAGATGTCTGCTAATTGATCAGTGGTTCTGACGAAATGAATTTCTACGTTACCATCTTCCACATGATCTTTGATGAAGTGATACCGCAGTGCTACGTGCTTTGTCTTCGAGTGTTGCACAGGGTTGTGACAAATCCTAATTGCACTTTCTGAGTCGCTATATAGTGGGATTTTCTTCATGTTCAGCCCAAATTCTCTAAGGTGACTTTTTATCCAAACGACCTGAGATGTGCATGATGCTAGGGCTATGTATTCAGCTTCGGCTGTGGAGAGAGAAATACAGGTTTGTTTCTTTGATTTCCAGCTTACTAATTTGCCATCAAGAAATTGGCATCCTCGAATAGTGCTTTTACGAGCCAATCCACAACCACCTAGGTCAGCATCTGAGAATGCTTGGACGAAAAATCCTAAGTTAGCTGGATACCATAGACTGGGAGAGGAAGTTCACTTCAGATAGCGAAAGATGTTCTTCACTGCCAGCATGTGAGGTTCACGTGGGTTAGCTTGGAATTGAGCACAATAGCAGACTAAGAACATAATGTCCGGCCTGCTGGCTATAAGATACATCAGTGACCCAATCATCTAGCGATAAAGCGTCATGTCAGCAACCGGTTTTTCCAATGATGGTGTCAGCTAGGTGCCAAACACCATAGGAACCTTCACCTTTAAGTCGCCCAACATCCCAAACATGGAAAGTAATGACTTTGTGTACGCCTCCTGATTGATAAAAATGTCTTTGGGTCCCTGTCTAATATTCAAGCCAAGGAAAAAGTTAATCGGATCCATTGAGATCATCTCAAATTTAGTTTCCATCAACTTCCTGAATTTAGCTGTTAGGCTGGGATTCGTGGAGCCGAAGATGATGTTATCAACATAAATTTGGATTATCTTAAGCTGGTTACCTTCTTTCTTACGAAAGAAGCTTGGGTCAACCGAACCTTGTTTAAATTTGGACATTTTTAAGAATCGAGTAAGAGTTTCATACCATGATGTGTGAGCCTGCTTTAGGCCGTATACTACTTTGTCTAGAATGTAGCAGTGATTTGGATACTTCTTGTTCACGAAGCCTGGCGGTTGCTCTACATACACCGTTTCTTCAAGTTCTCCATTGAGAAAGGCATACTTCACGTCCATTTGGTAGACTTCAAAATTCTTGTGGGCAACATAAGCAAGAAAGATTCGAACTGATTCTAATCTTGCAACTAGAGCGAAGGTCTCTTCATAATATATGCCTTCTTCTTGACAGTATCATTTCACAACCAACCGAGCCTTGTTGTGAATCAATTTTCATACCTTGTCCATCTTATTCCTGAAAACCCACTTTAGTCTAACAACCGAAGCATCCTTTGGAGTTGGAATTAATCGCCATACTTTGTTTCTTTCAAACTCGTTCAGCTCATCTTGCATGGCTTGAACCCAATCGGAATGATCAAGAGCTGTATTCACTATATTCAGTTCAACTTTGGAGACAAATGAGTTGAACATGCAAACTTCTACTTTAGAGAATAATGCAGCTTGTTTCGCTTTCAGCTATGATCGAGTTAATTCCTTTTCAGAAGATTCTCCAATTATTTGACTTTGAGGATGATCTTTGGTCCATTTGATGAGAGGAGGGTAATTGGGATCACAAGAGGGATCCAGTTCTGCATTTATTTCTTCTTCAAGTTTAGATAGCGTATCATCATCATTAGCGTTTGTATTCTCCCCCTCGAATGATGATATAAGTTCAATTTCTAGATCAGAACATTCCCCTTCGTTTGGACTTTCGATTGAACTTGATGATGGTGATGATGGATTCTCCCCTGGAATGAAGAATCATGATTATTTGAAGGCGACGAACCCTCCCCCTGTATATAAGGATGATCACTGGAAGGTTCGCTTGAGTCTAGCTTTTCAACAACTTTTGGTTGTTCATCTGCAATCTTCTTTGCAGCGTCGTCAATAATTTGCTTCATATTTTCGACTTGGTTATCTTTATCTTTGGATTCAGAATCAATAGCCTTCTCTGGTTCATCGAATAGTAGCATGTATTGCTCGAAAATATTTAAAATCAGCACTGTTACTTGACCGGACTTTGGAAAGATTTCTTTTATAACATATTTTTTTGCCTTCAACTTCTTGACATAGTTGTCGTCGAAAGTGACATAGTATGTTTCTTCAATCCTCTTTGAACGTTTATTCAGAACTATATACGTCTTTGAGTTCAGGGAGTAGCCCAAAATGATCCATTTATCAGCCTTAGCATCAAACTTGTTTTGGTTCTCCTTTGAGTTGAAAATGAAGCAACTTGAACCGAACACGTGAAAGAACTTCACATTTGGCTTTCGGTTGTTCAAGATCTCATAAGGAGTGATTGAGAAGCGCTTGTTCAGATACGATCTATTCTGCGTGTAGCAAGCAGAAACAATACCATCAGCCCAGAAATATAAAGGCAAGGAAGCGAAGTTCAGCATAGTTTGAGCTGCTTCGCACAGAGAACGATTTCACCTTTCGACGATTCCATTCTGTTATGGAGTATATGGAGTAGAAAAATTGTGAGTTGTTCCCTTCTCTGCTAAAGTCTTCAAAATGCTTGTTCTTGAATTCCAAGCCATTGTCGCTTCTCACGTTACGAACCACTTTTCGTAGTTAAACCTCTACTATAAAGAGTTTGAGCTTTAGAGTGGCCTCAGATTTGTGCTTCAAGAAAAATACCCATGTGAAGCGAGAGAAATCGTCTACTATAACAAGTATATACTTGTTTGCACCAATACTTTTGATTGAGGAAGGCCCACAAAGATCGATGTGTAGCAGCTCCAGTGGTTCTATCACCTTTGTGTTGATTATAGAGGGATGACTTTGTCTACTTTGCTTTCCCATTTCACAAGCTACACATAGATGTTCTTTGTCAAATTTGAGAACTGGAAGACCTCGAACGTGATCTCCAAGTACCAGCTTGATGATATCTTTGAAATTGAGATGAGAAAGCCTTCGATGCCATAACCAGCTTTTGTCTGAGTGTGCCTTCGTTAGCAGGCAAACAGCTGATTTCCCTCGAATTGGATTGAGATTTAGAGGGTACATTTATCCCTTTCGCTTTGACTTTAGCAGAATATTATTTGACTTCTTTTCGACAATTTATAAGCCTTCGTCATCAAAGGAGACCTTCACACATAGGATTGTTTGTATATAACCCATCATTGGACTCATTTAATGTAGACGTAGGATTCATGGTTTTGACGTCCGCATGCTTTTGGTTCTCTTTCGGGCGTCTTTCCTCTTCTGGAAAGATCTTTCCTTTCTCTTTTGAATCTTTAGATGAATGAAAATGAGAATGAGAAGAAAGAGATTTAGAAGCAAGGTTAGACAGTTGATTATTGCTCTTCCTTGGATGAGAATGAAAACTGTCTTCCCTTCGGTTCTTTCTGACAAGTGGATTTGGGAGCGAACCTATTCTTTTGGTTGCTTACATGTCGAGGACCGAGACCTTCCTTTCGGTTGCCTACATGTTGAGGACTGAAACCTTCCTTTCGGTTGTTATTTCCATAGGGACTGAAATTACCCTTTCGGTTGTTGAGACTTTGTGAACCAAACCTTTGCCCTTGGTTGTTTTCATGGTAGTAGTCAAGATCCTTGTTTTGGTTGTTCTTGCCACGTAAGGGAGACTGCTTTCGTGAAATGGGATTGGCTCTTGGTTCTCCTTGTGACTTATTTGTCTTTTCATACCTAACATAATGAGGATTCTGGGATCGCCAAATTTTTTTTCTTTCTGTGAGATTTTTCTTGTATCTCAGGTTACGTTGGTGCTTTCGTTCTGCCACTTGTTTTGGATTTTTGTGAATATTGGCCTTTTTCTTTGGTACTTGAGCATGACTTACGCTCTTTAATGAACATGTCTCACTAAATGCCATCACTGGTTCGCCTGAAGATGTTTTGGTACCACTTGTACTTGGCACATCATATCGTGTAGGTTCATTAAGTGGTTCTGCCGCATACCTACTCTTCACTCTCCATGATGTTTTCTGAGATAGACCTTCTGTTTCATCGGCGTTATCTGTCGGTGCTGACCAGAAAAACTCATCACACCCATTAGCATTATCTTCTTCTACCAATGATGTTAGTTCATCTGTCTGTTGTGGTGTGACTCCCTGAACTGTGTAAACTTGATTTGGAGTGGTTTGAACCTTTTGATACGCAATAAATTTTTCTTTAAGGACTTTAGTCTTGTCTATTGATGAGCGAGCGAACTCAACAGAATTTTCAGAAATGAGATTTTTATTTGTTTCGGGTTCTCTCTTAACAAATTCAGAACAATCCACCTCATCCTCTATAGAGATTTCACTCATGTCATCATCCTCATTAAGTTCAGATGCATTTTCAACATCAATTTTATTTTCTGAACTTAATTTGGCATTCAACGAGTCAAATTTTTGTACAGTTTCGGTTCTCAGTTTTAGTTTGTCGTTTTCATCCAATAGATTTTTGAGCATGTCCTTATGGTCTTTTAACTTTATGTAGGACTCTATTTTGTCAAGACCAATTTTGTAGGCAGGAGATATTTCAACAAAAGATACAACATTTTCACAGTTGTAAGCTTCGGCATCAACTTCATCCTCCTTTAACTCAAGGAAAAATCATGCGATGTATCTTCTTTCTTATTTCACAATCAAGATGTAACTGAGTGATATTAAAATATAATCTTTTAGCAATCAAACAAAAAACGTGTTGTTGTTTTAAAAGCTTAAGATTGTCTCGTTGCAAATAGATAGATTCATCGCTAGACCTAATTAATTCCTTCTCCTTCTACTCAATCCAGATTCTCCTCTCCTCACTCTTCAACGATACCCTGCTAATTTGATCAGTCAGGTTAGAGTTTGTGACACGAGTTTGGGTAAGACTGCTACTTAAACTAGAAAATTTAGATTTTAATCCATTTAGTTCCTTTTCATAGTTAGTAATAGGTATTTTCAGAGAAATAAGAATATTTTGTACCTTCTTAATAAACTCATCACATTCGTTGATCTGTGCACTAACAGGTTTCGCAGCGAAACATCTGTCCTCTTGCTCCTTCTCGTCATCCAGTCCACCATCTGTTGTGTATCCTCACATCTGTGACACACCGTCCGTCACCATCAGACTTCTTCCCTCAACCTTTTCTTCTTTCACCAGCAGAGCCTTGCCATGAGTGGGCTTTCTAACTTCTTTATCCTCTGAATCTGTGGACCACATGTGACCCCACCAAATTCATCGTTATCACCTGTACCCTGCACAATCAAAGCATTCATGTTATTGTTGTTAGTTGCTGATTTCTTTTTCTTGATCTCCTCCAGTCGTCTCAGGAGGTTCGCTTCCTCATCATCTTCATAAACTCTTTCCGACTTTTTCTTCAGCATGCAGTCTTTGGCAAAGTGATTCTTTCCTCAACAATAATGGCAATCAAAACCTGAGTCACCACCAATCTTTGTTTCCTTCTTAGATTCTTCTGTATTTGAACCCATCTTCGGTTCCTCTTTCACCTTTTCGGAACTATAACTTCCCTGCCAGTTTCGGTTCTTGTTGGCGGGGAAATTCCTTTTGATAAACTTTCTCAGATTAGAAACCATCAAGGCATACTCTTCACCAGTTAGATCATAGTCAGCAAGATCTAATTCTTCTTCTTCTTGAACAACACTTTTTTTTTCCTTTGGAAATAAGAGCTAACGAACCCAAGCTGGAAACCACATTCGTTTCCTTTGACACCGCACTTTCATGCGACTTCAGAATTCCCACCAGCTTCTCCACAAAATAGGATTTGAATTGTTCGTGTGCCTTCACTGTAGACACAACTTCCATCCATTCGGGTCTAAGACCATTCATGAAGGTAACCTTCTGTTTAATAACCTTCCTTTCGATCCCATGCTTTATCATCTTATTGAGAAGACGATTAAATCGATCAAAAGTCTGAATAAGTTTCTCTTCAGGCTTCTGTTTGAAGTCACCAAATTCAGAAAGTAATAGAGTTTGAATCAAATGCTCCAGATCTTCATCAGTATAATATAATTCCTTTAGCCTATCCCATATATCCTTCGCTGTAGCACATGAACTCACCAATCGAAATGTGTCCGATTGTAAAGAAAACGTAATCATTCTTAAAGCTTTAATGTTGCACTGAAACTTCTCTTTTTCGTCTTGAGGAATGTCTTTCACGTCATTCATGAGCTGATTGTACTCCTTTTGAGTTTTGAAAATTTTTGAAGTGCTTGAGTGAGCAAACGGACCAACTGTGATTGCTTCCTAAATCATATACCCATTATCTTCTAAACCAATCACATAATCTTCGAAGTGATGCATCCAGACTTCATAATCCTAGGTATATAGGATTGGAATCCTTGTTGTAGATCCAATACTATTAGAGATATTTATCGGATTAGACTGTGAATCATCCATAGCCATTGTGATGATGTTTTATTAATAACATGTTTAAGATTAGACTTGCAATTTATCTGTAGGGCAAGATCAACAACTAATGAGATACGCCAATGAGGAATGACGGCTCATTTAATATCAATCAATACGGAAAACCCTAATAGCTTCTTCAATGGAAGAGATGTGTATTAATTACACAGCCTCCTACTCTGATACCAATTGATGAGATATAATCTCTAGATTGTTTAGATCTTTCACAGGTAAATCAATGAAGAACAAAAAACTAAATCAAACAAGACAATGAACATAAGATAGAATCAATATAATTCTTATGATTCAAACGTAGTCACGCCTCAGCAGAGCTCGATTAAGAACTTCCACTGTAGAGGCAAGCTAAGGTTTACAATACTTTGATAGGAATAATAAAAGCGTTAATGACTAAGGATGCATGCATGCACCTTAAATACTAAAACCCTAGAATAAATTAATACACAGTTGGACAGGCCCAAACCGGTTACAAAACAGCGCTAACAAGTAACGAGCTCAAGACGCAACACTCAGATCCCGACAGATATGTTTGGTTCAAATCTAGTTTGGGCTTTCTGGTGTTAACATGATAAAGGGACTTATTGTTTGAGGTGTTATCTAGGTTTAATTCATAAATTCCATTTATTGGTCTAGCCTCAAAATAGAAGATTCCTTTCAAGAAGGAGTGAATGTTATCATCAACAAATTTGAAATCATAACCAGATTTTCTCAAACTTGAAACTAAAATGATATTTCTATTAATAGAAGTGATTAAACGCGCATTGTCTAATGTCAAGTACAGACAAGATGGTAAAAATAAATCAAAATGTCCTAAAGCTTAGACTACAACATGTGCTCCATTGCCGACATGTAATACCATCTCATCTGCTTTCAGTTCCTTACTCTTTCGGACCGCTGCAACGAATTACAAATATGAGTTCCACAAGCAGTATCTAATACCCAAGTGTTAGATGAAAAAGTAAATAATCCCATTTCAATCATGTAAATGGATATACCTGAAGGGCCTTCCCCGACCTTTTTGTTTTTCAACTGTCCAAGGTACTTAGGACAATTCCTTTTACAAATATAAGTTCCACAACCAGTATCTAACACCCAAGTGTTAGATGAAAAAGTAAATAATGCCATTTCAATCATGAAAATGGATATACCTGAAGGGCCTTCCCCGACCTTTTTGTTTTTCAACAATGCAAGGTACTTAGGACAATTCCTTTTCCAATGCCTGACATCTCCACACTCAAAGCATGTGTCATCTTTGGCAACCTTTTCCTTCTTCTTGGGGGGGGGGGGTGGGTCTTGAGGAGCTTTCTTCCCTTTTCCCTTGCCAGCTTGTGGGTTTCCCTTGAAGTTCTTACCTTTATTCTTCTTGACTTTTCCTTCCCTAATCATGAGCACTTGGGTAGTTTTACTTGGGATATTCATCTCTACAGTTTTTAGCATCCCGTGCAACTCAGAGATAGATTTCTCCCACCCATTTATGTTATAACTCATGATGAAAGCATTGTAAGACTTTGGCAAACAGTTCAGAATGATATCTGTAGCCAAGTCTTGTGGTTATGAAGAGCCCAATCTTGCCAATTGATCCATGTAGCTTTTCAACTTGAGAACATGTTTGCTCACATTCACATTCTCCTCTATTTTCATGGCACGAAGTGCTCTCACAAATTCAAACCTTTCGGTTCTAGCTTGTTTTCCAAACATCTCCTTGAGATGTTTAATCATGTCAAAGGCAGTGTAGTGTTCCAGATCCCACTTAAGATCGAGAACCATAGAGGCAAGCATGAGACATGAAACATCAAGTGAATCATCTATATGCTTTAGCCATGCATCATGTGCAACCTTTGGGAGAGCAGCTGGTTCATCAGAGGTTTCGTTTTCAAGGACATAGTCTTTTTTTCTTGTTTCAAAATAATTCTTAAATTTTTGTGGCAGTCCAAAAAGTTGGAGTGGTTGAGCTTATCTTTCTCAAGAATTAACTAAATGTTCATTGGGTGATGAGTTACAGTAACTGGTGGAGCCATCTACAAAAATTTAACAAAGTTTTCATTTAGTATTCAATTTTTTAAATAACAATACCCCTTTTGTTTCCTAAAACATTATTTATTTAAAGTCTAGGATCTAAGTTACAAATAAAATAAAAGGTTAGGTATCCTTTATCCAATTTACCCAATTTTAACAAGGTAAATAACTTGTATTAGTTACTCCATTTGTATATCATATATTTCTGAGACCCTTAACAATCCATTTGTTTATTTGACATGTTTGGCCTCATCTATGCCTTGGAATACTCTTGCTTATGTGACCTTTATTACAAGAGATTTCCAATCAAGTCATCCAATTAGAGAAACTTGTACAATTAGTCGATAACTTGGTTATAGAAATCGCAAAAATACTTTGCCCATCTAAAGATAATACTAATGGTTAGGTATCCTTTATCCCACTAACATTATACAAGTAATGTGCAAATGTTTCTAAAATTGGATGGCATAGACATGCATTTTGAAAAAAGGGATTTGTATGTTTTATTATTCTATTTAAAACATGTGATATAATGTCAATTGCATGCATCCAATATGTCATGTTATCAATTTTTCTAAAAAAATCACTTTTAAGGTTCTTATAAAAAAACCTAGTTTTATATTTCGGCTTGGTTCAATTTTAAAATTAATAACTAGTTTTAAGTTTGTGTTTGATCCATGTAGAACCTTTTAAATATTGTTTAATAAAACTTAATTTCATTAAATAATACTTTGGAGCTTGAATAAGTTATAAAAACATGATTTTTACACCAATAATTCAATATTTCAAAAGTTGTCGTAATTAATAATTTTATTGCTAGAATATGTTATATCTTATGTCCATATTTTACCTTCTGAAATCCATACTCCATATGATGTTTATTTTTGTTAAAAATAGTTTGAGTTTGTGAAAAACTAAGTTATCAACCACACAAAATATTTACTTGAAAAATAACAACACAGGCATGCATTTGGCATAAACAAGCCTTAAACTATATAAAACTATTGTGAGCCAACACAAAAGTGGTAAGTACTTCCTAAGGGACAAAGGGGTCAAATATTACAACTTTTTCTTCTACTGATCTTCAAGCTCCCACTTGCATTGACAACCAACTTTGTTGCAATTATATAAAAACTTTATAAAAGTTATGAACTTTTTTAAAATCTTTATAAAAACTGGGGCTCTCTATGGTTCTTCAAGAAATGGCCTCCATCTTCAACCAAATCACATAAAAATAACAAGAATAAAAACTAGCTACTTTTATTACATACTTTATGAATAAAAGAATATTACAAACCATTTTCAACCAAATCACACAAACAACAACACAAATGGTCCAAGGCTTGTTTATGTACTCTTAAACACATATAAACATAAAACAACCTTTGTTTTTCTAAGACAACTTTAAGTGACAAAAATGCATATAAGTTTTGTCACATAAAATAACAATTATAAAGTTGTCAAAGAAATATGTATGAACTTGTTTTTATACAAAAACAAGTTATCCATATTCTCCAAAAACTAAGATATCCATAAATCAAAAATCTAACCAAACTTGCAAGGTGGCTCTGATACCAATTGTTGGGTTTTATCTAAAACTTAGTTTCAAAAACTACAAATAATGGCAAACGGAAGACTTGAGTTTTATAAAATAAAATGAAAATATCACCCACCAAGGATCATCTTGCAAGTATATAAGAAAGATTTAAGACACCACCATAGAAGGAAGAAGTGGTAACAACCCTTGAAGCACTTTGAGTCCTCTAGGGGAGGCTTGGAAGTTGATGGAGTGAGGACGAACCCTGGAGACACCAACAATATCCCAACTTGATTAGAATGCTAGTTCTTATGTTAACTCTTAAGCTTGGAACAAAATACCCAAGTATATATTCCAAGAGAGAAAAAAAAAGTAACAATTCCTTCAAGAACTCAAAGGTAAAGAAGAGATGGAGAAAGGATGAAGAAGCTCACGAATTTTTGGGCAAAAATGCAAGCCAAAAGGTGTGTATAATACAAGTGCAAGCTTCAACCTTTTATAGCCATAAAGCATGGTCTTTAACCATGAGGTATTTACAATTTTAAGACTACCATGACCCTAAGTCATCAATCAAGTTTCTTAGGGTGGTTACTTTTGCATTAATCAAATACAAAAGCCATGCTCTCAAAAGAAGACAAATAGTTTAAATTTTATAAACCCAGAGTTTATAAAATATAAACTTTGTCTTTAGGTAAAAGACAAAAGACTCAACTAGTCCAAAATGTTGTACATGACTTATTAATTCATACATTATGAAGTAATGTGTTACTTGTATTGTAAAATAATTATTTCCTTAAAATAAATATTTTCCCAATTTATTATAAGGGTTTATGAATATTTATTAAAATCAAGAGTAAATTACTGAAATCGTCCCTGTGGTTCGGTCAAAATTGTACGCTTGGTCCCTAACTTTTTTTTTCTGCACTTTGATCGTCCCTGTGGTTTGATTTTGTTGCGTTTTTCGTCCCTATAGTTTGGTAAAAATTGCATGTTTGGTCCCTAACTTTATGTATGTAAGGGACGAAAAATGCAACACAATCAAACCACAAGGACGAAAAACGCAACAAAATCAAACAACAGGGACGATCCGAGTGCAAAAAAAAGTTAGGGACCAAACGTGCAATTTTTACCAAACTACAGGGACGATTTCAGTAATTTACTCAATGCTTTATGACTATTCTCATTTTCCGTTTGTTGCATGTGACTTCTGAGATGACCCCACCCACCTACATTCCATTTACTTTTGTCGCATCTGTTTTAATTCCCTGACCCAACCAGTTCAATTTTGAATCCAATGTGAATCCATTTTGGATCCATTAGATCCAAGTTCGGACCCTTCCAACCCAATCTATGTCCAAACATTTTTCTAAGGTGAATCCATACTCCATCCGGATCTATCTGAAAAGTTTAGTATGCTTAAGAGTCATATTAAAATGATATTGCTAAATAACATATGATCATCAGGGTCACACTAACAACACCTTGATACAATTGATTATTTATAAGAAATTGATTTTAGAGTAAATTACTAAAATTGTCCCTTTAGTTTAATCAAAATTGCATGTTTGGTCCGTTTTTTTTTGCACTCGGATCGTCCTTGTGGTTTGATTTTGTTGCGTTTTTCGTCCCTGTGGTTTGATTTTGTTGCATTTTTCGTCCCTTACATACATAAAGTTAGTGACCAAACATGCAATTTTTACCAAACCATAGGGACGAAAAACGCAACAAAATCAAACCACAGGGACGATCCAAGTGCAAAAAAAAAGTTAGGGACCAAGCGTGCAATTTTAACTAAACCATAGGGACGATTTCAGTTATTTACTCTAAATCATTAAATGAGTGGACAAGAGCTAAAACATGTGGCATATGGTTTAATCATGTAGGTGGTCAGAACATTGGAGTGGGTATAAGTCAACAGATGGAACATGTGTCTCTCAAATGAAATAACCAACAATAAACTTGAAGGTTGTACTTCAAATGCATGTGAGACTCGGCTGATGTGTCGCAAGGTGAATGGAGCTTCAAAGACACTCGCTGCACAAGGAGGTGGTACTCCCTGGTTGCACTGTTGTCTCCAAAAGCAATAAGTAATTAGTGTTTGATAGAATTTTTTTTGTTTGACTATTGATTATTCCCATGTTGCTCTATACATAAATCAAAAAGATTTGAATGAGGATGTTGTCTGGTCCATAATATACACCTGACATATCTCCAGTTTATTCCCTCGGAAGAAAAATACATGTAACTCAAGTTTATACCATAGCACAAATCACTTGTAATCTTGGAATTTTATACCCAAACACACCAATAATTAATTTCATCTTGGAAAATGTCACATCCCGAAAACCAAAGGCGGAAACGTTCCCGGGGTTGACTCCACGTTGAGTATCAAATCCAATGCACATAGTAAAGCAGTAATCACAAAACATTACATTACATAATATTGTTTACATCTGATTAAAGGTAAAGTTGTACATGTATTATACATATGTAATATAGACAAAAGTAAAGACGAGTCTTCGGGACACTCCGTCTTCTCCAAAAGGTTGCGGTGTACCTGTCTAACGTTGACCTGAGAATACAAGCAGTTTGAAAATCAGCATAAAGCTGGTGAGTTCATAAGCAGTTTAGTTTTGAAAAGACGAGTTCCTTTACGTTTTGAGAAAAGTTGTTGATGAAGAAAATCCCATATTTTCTTATTCAAAAATAGTTTAGTTATCCTTTGTTACAAATTCGAAAATGGTTAGTGATGACATTCCAGGAAAATCCCATATTTTCCTTATAGTTATAGTTATTCGTTTGTTTCTTTACTCGATTATGTGCTATTGTGTTACCCAGGAAAATCCCATATTTTCCTATATGTTGAGTTGTCTATTTGTATCCAGGTTCGTTACTGATTTTGATGCTATCCCAGGAAAATCCCATATTTTCCTATGTGTGGTGTTTTGTTCTTAAGTCTGATTTCGAAATACCAGTAATTACTATGTCAATAGTATTAATTATGTATTCTACTTCCTTAGTTATTCTACGATCGGATGACTATAGTCTACTAACTTAGTTGAAATTTCGAAGCTCTGTCGACATTTTGAGGCGGATATATTCGAAACTCAGTAGAGGTCCAGAGGAGTATTTTCGTAATAAATTCGAAACTCTGGTGACACTCAAGGAGTACATTAACTGTATATTCGAAGTCTTAGTGTCAACCAAAGGCGTTATTTCGTATTCGCCGTCGTATTCGTATTCGTAGACGTATTCGTATTCGTAGACGTATTCGTATTCGTAGACGTATTCGTATTCATAGACATATTCGTATTCGTAGACATATTCGTTCTAAATTACATTCGTATTCGTATTAGTACTCGTATTCGTACTCCTATTAGTATTCAAATTCGTTATTCGTATTCGTATTAGTATTCGAATTCGTTATTCGTATTCGTATTCGTACCTAGTTATATCCGTATTCGCATTCGTTCTATCCTATTAGTTATATTTTTTATTATTAGTATGATTTCTTTTACAAAAGATAATGTAGATCAAAACACTTTTCGAAAGAAATCTACGATTAACCTGGAATTCGAAACATCAGCTATCATAATCTTTGGAAATCATGACATTTAGAAACTAAAATCATTAAATTGTAAATCAGTTTAAGTACAAGAAACACTTGTACTTTTGCTTGTATTCCCCCCCTGAAAACAGTTAAAAACAGTGAAAAAGGGTAGGGGTATGAACTCACCGGACGAGATATGAGACGGTTTGGATGCTAAGAGTTGATCCGGAACTTGTAAACACCCGAGGTTCCTAATTATGATGTAAAGATACACATTTGTATCTAATTAGGACTTAGATTGATTGTTGGATAGGGACAATTGCTTCAAGTCGCGAAAACAATTCGATACAAGTGTTTGGAGGGACCCGGGTGGCATTTAAGGACGGGAATTGAAGTGAGGGACTTGGGACTTGAGTTTACTCCCCATGAATAAACTTATACAAGAGTTTTTGGTCCAAAACACCCATTCCCCATGAGTTTACGGCCGTAAACTCATGGCAGGGTGGTTTATGGTGCAAATTTGGGTCATAAATGGATATGGACACTTAGAAATGCTTGGATTAATTTTTCTTAAGGCTTTGATTGAATTAAAAACATCATTTACAATACATAAGGGAGTTTACGGCCTAGGCATGGGGTCTTTGGCCGTAAACTCTCAATTCTCCAAGATTTAGTGTTTTTAAGGTGTTAAAATCAATCACATGTGATTCTAAAAATTCCCACAAGCCTAGAAATGAGTTTGTATGGGACATTTGAGGGTTTTATGGAGTTTACGGCCCATGAGACCCCTCTCATGGCCGTAAACTCTTCTATAAGGTGCTACAAGGTGTTTCAAGGTCTAAAACTTGCATAGAAGGGCTTCTAAAATTCATCTAAAGGCTTTAGGGGTGTTTAGTTAGCATTCTAACACCATAAATTATGGAGTTTACGGCCCAAGAACAAGCCTTGGCCGTAAACTCTTAGAAATCCCACAAATGATGTGTTTAAGGCCCTTAAACTATTTTTGGTTGGTCCTATGATTTATTCCAAGGCTTTTGGTGGTGTTGGATGGCTTTCTAACACCTTAGAATTGGATTTATGCCAAGTTTTGAGGAGTTTACGGCCCAAGCACATGCCTTGGCCATAAACTCACCTAAATCCCCCAAAAATCATGTTTCAAGTGTCCAAATGCTAAAACCAAGGTCCTATAATTCATATCTAAGCCATAGAAGTGATTTGGAAGGGTTTAAGGGCATGAAAAACCCTATTTACATGAGTTTACGGCCCAAGCTTATGCCTTGGCCATAAACTCATTCAAATGGCTCAAAATCAAAGTTTTAAATGTTCTAAGTCCATATCTTGAAGTCCCTTTGCCATATCTAAAGTCCAAATGAGTTTAGGAAGGAGTTTAAGGGCTAAAAACCCTTCAAAGTGGTGTTTACGGCCTAGGCAGCCTCCTGGGCCGTAAACTCACATATGATGTCCTATTTCATGATTAAATGTCAAATTTGGAGGCCAAATATGCTATAGATTAAGGCTAGGAAGGTACCTTAAGGATTTGAGGCCTTAAAATTGAGTTTTGGACCCTTAATCTTTGGATTTAGGAGAGAGGTTAGAGAGAGAGTAGAGAAAGAAGGAAAAAGCTTCAAATGAGAGGTTAAACATGTTTATATAGTTCCTAAAACTTGTACACGGTGGAATTCTACCCGATACCGGCCTTAAACGATGCTTTAGGTCGCACCCGATTGAGTTTCCGTCACCCGGCGGGGACGTTTCTAAAACTCATGTAACAATGTTTTTGGGCTGATTTCTTGAGTTCCTAAATGGATGGGACACTCATTGAGTTAAAATAAACATATAAATTTTACTAACTAAACCCAAAAATGATATTGGGACATTTCGATTTCTGACGAGTTATACGGGTAGAATGGGTTTTTGGCGATGAACAACTTCGGGTTGTTACATTATCCCCCCGTTAGAGGGAATTTCGTCCCGAAATTCAAAGAATAAGATACAGATCATGGATTGGAATGAGACACGAATAGATTTGTTGCTTTGGATCTTCACTTTCCCAAGTGGAATTTGGTCTCTACTGGGCGTTCTAACGAATTCTCATTAGTAGGACGTGTCTTTGTTTCACACATTGACTCTCACAATCTACGATAGCAATCTGTTTTCTCATGGAGGTTTCAACCCTGGACGACTTCGGTTTCCTCAAGGAATCACTAAGGTTTCGTTGGGCAGACGCTTCTAAGGATTTGAGACGTGGTGATCTAGATAGATGTTATCAAGTTCTAAGGGTATCCGAAATCTAAGGGTTATAGAACCGATTTCTACAAAGATCTCGGAGGGTCAGATGTGAGACTAAACTAGACGTTCGAAAGAAACTCCCGGGAATCCTACGGGATAGACATTGAGAGGAAAGAACTGTTACTTCCCGTTTCTCAATAATCACAGAAACGAGGGATGCGTGGTAATTCACATTAGGAAAAACTTTTGAGTTCTAAGACATAGAATGATATGAAAGTTTGATGCCGAAGATCACGAGAACAGGGCCGAGGAAAGATCTAGACGAGCGACCCTTTTGAAATCAAGGATAACAACATGAATGAAACTCGGTCATATCATGTTACACATAGCATCAAAGTATTTTCATGGAGAGTTTCCCCTTTTTAAATTGAATGGAACAGAATAGTCCTCCGGACTGAGGATTCAATCTATAGGTACGAAGTTAGTGTTCTCTATCTCACTAGTTAGTCGTCTAGACAGTGCACATTTCGATTACATGCGAAGGATTTAGTCTAGATAGATATTTGAATGAACGATTAGCAAATTTTTACCACATTAGAATCAAGAAGGATTGCGGGCACAAGATTTATCAAAGAGAAGTATACCTGTAGCAACGGTGGGATCGGCGGCTGTTCTTTCTTGTCCCATGGTTAGGACTCTCCCGGTGTTGCCAGATGTTACTGTCTTCGGACAATTTCGCTTATAGTGTCCGACCTCTCCACAACTATAGCAGGTTTGACCGATACCTGCTCCGGAAGCCTGACTAGTTGACGGGGTTGGGGTTTTGCAGGTTCGTGCGAGGTGACCTTCCTGGCCACAGCTTCTACAAAACTTTGCACGACAAGGGCCAGGGATGCGATGGTGGTAACTACAATGGTTGCACCCATGGGAGGATACCAGCATATCCGGTGACAGGTGCTTGAGACGTGGAATTGACAACAGAAACAACAGCAGGGATAGTGGCAGCGTGGACTGCCACTATTTGCTGTTTCTTTGAGAGTTCTGGGGAAGATTGACTCTTCTTCTTCTTCCAAAACATTCTTTTCTCACCACTCTTTTCTGTGGGCTCGGGGGTGGTGTCTGCTTCTTCCTGCACATCACTGTGATCGATCAAAGTTTGAGCCAGACACTTTGCACTGTCGTATGTATCTGGCTTTGCTACTATAACGTTCCCCTTTGTTGGTTGGGTTAATCCCCAGATGAATCTTTCTATCTTTTTGCTTTCCGGGGTAACCATTCCCGGACAAAGGAGTGCCAGGTCATCAAACCTTGAAGTGTAAGAGGCGATATCGGAACCTTTCATCTTCAGGTTCCATAGCTCGTTTTCCAGCTTCTGGATTTCACCTCGAGGGCAGTACTCCGCACGTAGGAGTTCCTTCATTACTTCCCATCCCATAGCATTAGCTACCGATAAGGTCAAGGATTTGACTCGGCCGTTCCACCAAGTCAAAGCTTTATCGAGGAGAGTGCAGGCAGCAAACTTGACTCTATCAGACTCCGAACAGCCACATATCTCAAAGATTGATTCGATTCTCTCGAACCATCGGGTTAAGGCAATGACACCTCCTGTGCCATCGAAGAATGTCGGTTTTGCGTTCATGAAGTCTTTATAGGAACCCCCTTTTTGGTGTCCCTGGCTATCATCTGGGTTTTGGGTTTCACCTCCCGAACTCCTAGAGTTCAGTTGAGGTAAGAGAGCTGATATAGTAGCGGAAATGGTTGCCTGAAGTGTTTCCAAATCGATTTGAATAGGACGTGGTGGCGGAGGAGGATTGTTGTTGTTCATTGAGTTGGGTCTCTTTCTTGGAGGCATCTTGATCTAAAAAGATCAGGAAAGAGAGGACCATAAGTCCTCTGAATTGAATCGAGAGATATGAGATAGGAGATATCTCATCAGGGCAAATATAACATCATACAAAGCGATAAAGCAGAAAGGAGTTATCAAGATAGAACATTTTATCGCTAGAGGAATAATCAAGGAATAACGCGTATACGAGGATTTCTGCAAAGGATCGACTCGAGAAATACTCCCATAGTATTTCATGGTTCGCTGCAGCGATGATTTGTTGTTTGGAATATTGGGTAAGTTTTAGGTATGCCGCATGCCACAGTCACTCCCAAGCACATGTTGGTCGTGTCTCGAATGAATATAGTTGGCCAGGCTATATTGACCCTAGACATGACTACATAACTGCCCAGGTTTAACCGCAATGTACAACACCCATTTACTTATGTTTTGTTCTACTTATAGTTACGGATTTCGACGGCTCGGCATACTTAAATACTTTTGAAAATACTTATATATTGTAGGATACTTTTAGTTCAGAGCACTTAGGACCTTTAATATTTATAGTCTTATACCATGTAAGCTTTGGTATACCAGTTCACTATAAACAAGGGCTCTGATACCAATCTGTCACACCCCGAAAACCAAAGGCGGAAACGTTCCCGGGGTTGACTCCACGTTGAGTATCAAATCCAATGCACATAGTAAAGCAGTAATCACAAAACATTACATTACATAATATTGTTTACATCTGATTGAAGGTAAAGTTGTACATGTATTATACATATGTAATATAGACAAAAGTAAAGACGAGTCTTCGGGACGCTCCATCTTCTCCAAAAGGTTGCGGTGTACCTGTCTAACGTTGACCTGAGAATACAAGCAGTTTGAAAATCAGCATAAAGCTGGTGAGTTCATAAGCAATTTAGTTTTGAAAAGACGAGTTCCTTTACGTTTCGAGAAAAGTTGTTGATGAAGAAAATCCCATATTTTCTTATTCAAAAACAGTTTAGTTATCCTTTGTTACAACTTCGAAAATGGTTAGTTATGACATTCCAGGAAAATCCCACATTTTCCTTATAGTTATAGTTATTCATTTGTTTCTTTACTCGATTATGTGCTGTTGTGTTACCCAGGAAAATCCCATATTTTCCTATATGTTGAGTTGTCTATTTGTATCCAGGTTCGTTACTGATTTTGATGCTATCCCAGGAAAATCCCATATTTTCCTATGTGTGGTGTTTTGTTCTTAAGTCTGATTTCGAAATACCAGTAATTACTATGTCAATAGTATTAATTATGTATTCTACTTCCTTAGTTATTCTACGATCGGATGACTATAGTCTACTAACTTAGTTGAAATTTCGAAGCTCTGTCGACATTT
This sequence comes from Lactuca sativa, assembly GCF_002870075.4. Taxonomy (NCBI): domain Eukaryota; kingdom Viridiplantae; phylum Streptophyta; class Magnoliopsida; order Asterales; family Asteraceae; genus Lactuca; species Lactuca sativa. The sequence continues at coordinate 24,774,993 of NC_056628.2, forward strand.
TGAGGCGGATATATTCGAAACTCAGTAGAGGTCCAGAGGAGTATTTTCGTAATAAATTCGAAACTCTGGTGACACTCAAGGAGTACATTAACTGTATATTCGAAGTCTTAGTGTCAACCAAAGGCGTTATTTCGTATTCGCCGTCGTATTCGTATTCGTAGACGTATTCGTATTCGTAGACGTATTCGTATTCGTAGACGTATTCGTATTCATAGACATATTCGTATTCGTAGACATATTCGTTCTAAATTACATTCGTATTCGTATTAGTACTCGTATTCGTACTCCTATTAGTATTCAAATTCGTTATTCGTATTCGTATTAGTATTCGAATTCGTTATTCGTATTCGTATTCGTACCTAGTTATATCCGTATTCGCATTCGTTCTGTCCTATTAGTTATATTTGTTATTATTAGTATGATTTCTTTTACAAAAGATAATGTAGATCAAAACACTTTTCGAAAGAAATCTACGATTAACCTGGAATTCGAAACATCAGTTATCATAATCTTTGGAAATCATGACATTTAGAAACTAAAATCATTAAATTGTAAATCAGTTTTAGTACAAGAAACACTTGTACTTTTGCTTGTATTCCCCCCCTGAAAACAGTTAAAAAACAGTGAAAAAGGGTAGGGGTATGAACTCACCGGACGAGATATGAGACGGTTTGGATGCTAAGAGTTGATCCGGAACTTGTAAACACACGATGTTCCTAATTATGATGTAAAGATACACATTTGTATCTAATTAGGACTTAGATTGATTGTTGGATAGGGACAATTGCTTCAAGTCGCGAAAACAATTCGATACAAGTGTTTGGAGGGACCCGGGTGGCATTTAAGGACGGGAATTGAAGTGAGGGACTTGGGACTTGAGTTTACTCCCCATGAATAAACTTATACAAGAGTTTTTGGTCCAAAACACCCATTCCCCATGAGTTTACGGCCGTAAACTCATGGTAGGGTGGTTTATGGTGCAAATTTGGGTCATAAATGGATATGGACACTTAGAAATGCTTGGATTAATTTTTCTTAAGGCTTGGATTGAATTAAAAACATCATTTACAATACATAAGGGAGTTTACGGCCTAGGCATGGGGTCTTTGGCCGTAAACTCTCAATTCTCCAAGATTTAGTGTTTTTAAGGTGTTAAAATCAATCACATGTGATTCTAAAAATTCCCACAAGCCCAGAAATGAGTTTGTATGGGACATTTGAGGGTTTTATGGAGTTTACGGCCCATGAGACCCCTCTCATGGCCGTAAAATCTTCTATAAGGTGCTACAAGGTGTTTCAAGGTCTAAAACTTGCATAGAAGGGCTTCTAAAATTCATCTAAAGGCTTTAGGGGTGTTTAGTTAGCATTCTAACACCATAAATTATGGAGTTTACGGCCCAAGAAAAAGCCTTGGCCATAAACTCTTAGAAATCCCACAAATGATGTGTTTAAGGCCCTTAAACTATTTTTGGTTGGTCCTATGATTTATTCCAAGGCTTTTGGTGGTGTTGGATGGCTTTCTAACACCTTAGAATTGGATTTATGCCAAGTTTTGAGGAGTTTACGGCCCAAGCACATGCCTTGGCCGTAAACTCACCTAAATCCCCCAAAAATCATGTTTCAAGTGTCCAAATGCTAAAACCAAGGTCCTATAATTCATATCTAAGCCATAGAAGTGATTTGGAAGGGTTTAAGGGCATGAATGTCGCACCCCCAAACCTGAACGGCGGAAACGTTCGGGGGCAGATGACTTCATGTAGTAACGTAACAAATGAATACATAGTAAAGAAAGCAATACAACCATCATATATATAATTGAAAGTTTACATTTGTCAAAAGTTACATGTTCAAAACCAATTACAATATGATGTCAAAATACGAGATTAAACTGGCGCCGCAGCATCCCTTCATCAAAAGCAAAATGAATACCTGAAATTTACTGATTCCCTGGGACATACAAGTAAATTTTGAAAGAGTAGATCAGCATATAAGCTGGTGAGTTTCATAAGTATTTAAATGACAATGTTTGAATGAAATGAAATGTTTTGTCTTTGTTTGTTTGTGTTTAGAAAATCCTATATTTTCTACTAGTATAATAGTAGCCTTCACTCAAGACCAATGTTTGTTTCTAAAATGTATGTAGGTGTAAAATAACCAATGAGTTTGAAAACCTTGTAAATCAATGCATTTTTAATACCCCTTGTGAGTTTTATAACCATACTATTGACTCGGAATGCCTATACACAACGTTCTTCAGGCGTTGGAATGTTATGACGTTTGTCACCCCAAATGGTGGACTGCAGCTAACAGTCAGGGCGCGGGTTGTCAAGCCCGTATAGATCTATATACAAACACCACGCTCCCCCTCCAAGGGATTCTGGTATATAATACAGGACTTGAAATGTGTACTCGAACGTACATGAAGTTAGTGTCTCACAAAACCGTGGTATAAAAACAGATCTACTTGTTAAAATGTTACGTTTGTTCTTGTATACGAAAGTAAACTTCTTGAAATTCATGTTTCTAGTACATAAGGGTTAGAAATTTGTTCGTAAAACTATACCTATTATAGTTTTCTAAAAGTGTGTCTTGTTTGTTTAGAAATACCCAGAAAAGAAATCACTTGTTTATGAAAGCATAGATTTTTGGTGTAGAGTCTAAGATAGACAAGAATAATCTAAGAAAAGTTTAGTTTATACATGCATTACAACAATGTATATTTCAAAAGATAGAATGCTATTTTAACATATTTTATATATATGAAAGTTCCTTATAAAGTTTGTAAATCGCATGTGATTTGGATATATAAAAGCATATAAAAGAGTTTCTTTATGTAACACACGATAATACTCGTGTGTTTTACTTGTAATCCCCCCCTTGAAAGCATATAAAAGAATTTAAAGAATATTTAAAAGGTAGATTAAGGGGTATGAACTCACTTGAAAGTTTGAAGATAGCGAGATGGAAAACCGGGCAGAGTTTCGTCTCGGGAAACGGATTTTCCTCGGGATTCTCGGAAATATCGGGAGCAAAATCGACCCTCGGGACTTGAGCAAAAAGACCAGAGCTTCGGGTTTGAACGGGCACGGAAAACGAGGCAAGGTTGTGAGAGAGAGGAGAGAAATGAGCCCTTTTCTCGGAAGCCCTCCCATCCTATTTATAGGAAGGCTAGACTGCCTCGGTACGTGGGGCGTACGCTCGTACGCAGCGCATACGCGTACGTCATGCATGACCGAAGCCTCGACTGCCTCGGCTTCGGATGGGACGGGTTGCTGGGTACGCGGGTCGGATGGGATGGGTTGCTGGGGAGACGGGTCGGATGGGACGGCGGGTCGGACGGGACAACGGGTCGGACGGGTCGGATACTTCGGACGGGTCGGACGGGTCGGATAGGGCGACATGGACGATCAGAGGCCAAGTCTCTCGGGTACGCAGGGCGTACAGGGGTACGCAGCGCGTACCCGGATGAGGACGCTGACTCCTCTTCGGATAAGGTCTGAATTTTGAATTAAATAAAGACAAAACTTCAAAAATGGTCCCTGTGGTTTTCGAAAATATCAAGTTTAGTCCCTAAGTTCAAAAAACCTCACAAATGGTCCCTGTGGTTTCAAAACTTTTAACAAATGGTCCTTTTGGCTAACACCGTTAACATTTAACCGTTAAGTGAAGGGCATTTCAGTCATTTTACCACCACAGGGACCATTTATGAAGTTTGCCTTAATTTTTTTTTTTAAAAAAGAAAAAAAATTATTTAATATCAAAGGGCCCGACCCCCCCTCTCTCTCTCTCTCTATCTCTCTCTCTCTCTCTCTCTCTCTCTCTCTCTCGTAAACATTGCATCTACAGCTTCAGTTTCAACTTCACACACATCCAAATTCACCACCAATGATCCTCTTCTAGCTCGTAGCCAATCTCCCACTTCACTAGTCACATTCTTGCACTTCTTTACCTTGATCTTCACCAAATTAGGACAACCCCAAGCAAAAGCTTCAATTCCTTCATCTGATACTGGACACCCTTTTATACAGAGCTTCTTCAAAGCAACACATTTTGATGCTATGCTTGAAATTTCCCCATCAGTTATTGTTTCGCTTCCACATAGAGCTAATCTTTCTAGTTTTTGATAGTTTGTAGTGATTGCTTCTAGGCTTGCTGAGTTAGGGTTGACCCCAATTAGATCAAGTTCTTGAAGGTTTACACTGTGTTTAGCAATCGCTGTCAAACCCTCGTTTCCTATCCTGTTTGTTCTCCATCCATCGATGTGAAGCTTTCTTAAGTAGTTACAGTGCTCAGCAATGGCGACAACCCCAGTATTTATGCATTCTGGTGTCTTGACGATGTGTAGAATTTCCAATTTGGAGCAATTAGAGAGGGATGAAAGCCCAACATCGGTTACCTGTAGTCTCTCCAGATGAATTTCAACCAAACAACTATCTGCAGTCGCTATCGTCTCCAATAACCTATCCCAATCGCCTAAGCATCGGAGCAATTTCAACGTCTTCAGTTTTTTTGCACCGCTAATTAAAGGTCCGAAGAAATGGCCGTTGTATAGCTCCTTAAGACATATACTTTTGAGCGAGGAAGCCGCCGCCCCTGGCCCAATCGGCTCCGCTGCTCCTCCGTCGTTGATGCCTCTTAATCGTTTAACAGACAACTCCTCGAGATAAGAACAGCTATCGAGGAGGGCGTTTATGCCTTTAGCACCGAACATTCAAGATCCACAAGAGAATTTCTTCAAACCCTTGCAGTTTTTCGCTAAGCCGGCCATACCTACATCAGTTGCAGGTGAAGAATGGGAAGAAGATGATAGGGTAGGTGGGTTTTTTGATCTTACGAAAGAGAGAGAGAGAGAGAGAGAGAGAGAGAGAGAGAGAGAGAGAGAGAGAGAGTGAGAGAGAGGGGTGGGGCCCTTTAATATTAAATAATTTTTTTTCTTTTTTTTAAAAAAAAATTAAGGCAAACTTCATAAATGGTCCCCGTGGTGGTAAAATTACTGAAATGCCCTTCACTTAACGGTTAAATGTTAACGGTGTTAGCCAAAAGGACCATTTGTTAAAAGTTTTGAAACCACAGGGACCATCTGTGAGGTTTTTTGAACTTAGGGACTAAAATTGATATTTTCAAAAACCACAGGGACCATTTTTGAAGTTTTGTCTTAAATAAATATATAATTTATTTACTAAACTTCAAAAATTCATATCTTCTTCATACGAACTCCGTTTTCGATGGTCTTTATATCCACGCGTAGGTGAGACTACGCTCTACAACTTTCGTTTAGACTCCGTCGGCAAATTCCGAAATTATTTTTTTATTATTTATATTAAACTCATCGTGTTTAAGGAATTTCTTTGAAAATTCATAACTTCTTTATCTGATGTCGGTTTTTGCCAGACTTTTTACTGCTGGAATACCATTGTCGAGACCTTCGATTCTCGTTTAGGTCATTCCGGCCAAAAGTCGCTCGATCTCCGATTCGAGTTTTTAGCTGTCTGTTGCTAAGCCGAACTTGGAGAAATCATAACTTCGCTATATGAAGTCGGATTTGGGCGTTCTTTTCACGTACGATCATGGTTCAAAGACATTTAAACATAGAAGGAAATTAAATAGAACTATTTGTACATTTTATTATGAAAGTAAATTTTATTACTCAAAAGTGGTTACAATACTTGACCCTTTTTGGTCATTACAAAGAGTTGAAATATCTGGTTGTCACATCATCCCCCCGTTAGAGAGAATTTCGTCCCGAAATTTAAAGTAGTAAAGATACTAGTGAACATGAAAGAGATGGGGCTACTTTTGTTTCATCTGATCTTCGCGTTCCCATGTGAATTCTGGTCCCCGCTTGGCATTCCAGCGAACCTTCACGATGGGGATGCGACTTTGTTTTGTTTGCTTGACCTCTCGGTCCATGATTTCTACTGGTTCTTCCACAAAGTCGAGGCTCTCGTTGATCTCGATCTCGTCGAGTGGAATAACAAGAGTCTCGTCGGACAGACACATTTTCAAGTTTGAGACGTGGAAGGTTGGATGGATGTTACTAAGTTCGCGCGGTAGGTTAAGCTTGTAAGCCACAGGGCCGATTCTGGCAAGGATCTCGAAAGGCCCTATGTATCTTGGATTTAGTTTTCCACGCTTTCCAAATCGTATTAAACCCTTCCACGGTGAGACCTTTAATAAGACGTGGTCTCCTACCTGGAATTCCAAAGGTTTCCTCCTTTGGTCAGCGTAGCTTTTCTGTCGGTCTCTCGAGGCTTTCAATCGTTCACGAATCTGAACGATCTTCTCTGTCGTTTCTCGTATGATTTCCGGACCGGTGAGAGTGCTTTCAGGAACTCTTCCTCTAGCTAAATGGGTATCACCAACTTCAGTCCAGCACAGAGGGGATCTGCACTTTCGACCATAGAGGGCTTCAAACGGAGCAGCCTTTATGCTTGTATGATAACTATTGTTGTATGAAAATTCGAAAAGGGGTAAATGAATATCCCATGCCTTTCCAAAGTCAATCACACAGGCTCTCAGCATATCTTCTAAAGTTTGTATTGTTCTCTCACTTTGTCCGTCTGTTTGTGGGTGGTAGGCCGTACTCATGTCTAGCCTAGTTCCCAGGGAACTTTGTAGTGACTGCCAGAATCTTGAAGTGAATCTACTATCTCGATCGGAGATAATGGATATCGGAACACCATGCAGTCGCACTACTTCCCTTAAGTAAGTTCTTGTAAGCTTCTCCATTTTGTCAGTTTCCTTGATGGGTAGGAAATGCGCGGATTTGGTCAATCTGTCGACAATGACCCATATGGTATCGAGTCCACTTGTCGTCTTGGGTAACTTGGTTATGAAGTCCATAGTAATCCGCTCCCATTTCCATTCTGGTATCTCTGGTTGTTGTAGTAATCCTGACGGTTTCTGATACTCGACCTTAACCTTAGCGCAAGTAAGACATTTACTCACGAAGGTAGCAATTTCTGCTTTCATGTTAGGCCACCAGTACAGCTTTTTAAGATCCAGATACATTTTATCTGAACCCGGGTGAACGGAATATCTTGAGTTGTGAGCCTCGGTCATGACTACGTTTCTAAAACCACCATGTTTCGGGGTCCATATTCGGTCCATGAGATAGTAGGCTCCGCCACCCTTGACTTCTAGATTCTTCTCCATTCCTCGCAGGGATTCACCTGCCACGTTTTCAGGTTGCAAAGCTTCCATTTGTGCCTCCTTAATTTGTGTGGATAAGTGGGAATGGATAGTCATGGTCAGAGATTTGACCCTCCGACCAGTGTATTCCTTTCGACTGAGGGCGTCAGCTACTACGTTGGCCTTGCCAGGATGATAACGAATTTCGCATTCGTAGTCATTCAGTAACTCAACCCATCGTCGTTGTCGCATGTTGAGTTCCTTTTGATCAAAAATGTGTTGAAGGCTCTTGTGATCGGTGAAAATAGTACTCTTTGTTCCGTATAAGTAGTGCCTCCAGATCTTCAGAGCAAATACCACTGCTCCTAACTCGAGATCGTTTGTCGTGTAGTTCACTTCGTGTGTCTTAAGCTGTCGGGAGGCATAAGCGATAACCTTCCCTCTCTGCATAAGAACACAACCAAGTCCTTGATTTGACGCATCGCAATACACTACGAAGTCTTCTATCCCTTCGGGGAGGGATAGTATCGGTGCGGTGCACAAGGCCTGCTTTAGTGTCTGGAATGCCTTCTCTTGTTTCGCTTCCCAGTCAAAGGCCACACCTTTCTGGGTTAATGTAGTAAGAGGTTTCGCAATGCTCGAAAAGTTATTTATGAATCTGCGATAGTAGCCAGCTAGACCTAGAAATTGACGAATTTATGTAGGTGTCTTTGGTGCCGACCAGTTCTCAATAGCCTTAATTTTGCAGGGGTCCACGTGTATACCTTTCTCGCTAACAACATGGCCTAAAAATTCGACTCTTCGAATCCAAAATTCGCATTTAGAGAACTTCGCATAGAGTTTCTCCGTTCGCAGTGTTTCTAGGACCTTTCGTAGGTGCTGACTATGCTCCTCCTCACTTCGAGAGTAGATAAGTATATCATCGATAAAGACGATGACGAACTGATCCAAGTAAGGGCGGCATACCCTATTCATTAGGTCCATAAATACTGCTGGTGCATTGGTTAATCCGAACGGCATCACTACAAATTCGTAGTGTCCATAACGAGTTCGGGAAGTTGTCTTTGGAATGTCCCCCTCTAGAACTCGTAGTTGGTGATATCCGGATCGTAGGTCTATCTTTGAGAAGTAGTTCGCTCCTTGAAGTTGATCGAATAGGTCGTCAATACGGGGGAGAGGATAGCGGTTCTTGACAGTAAGTTTGTTCAGCTCTCTGTAGTCGATGCACATACGGAACGATCCGTCTTTCTTCTTTACAAACAAGACCGGTGCTCCCCAAGGTGAGAAACTTGGTCTTATGAATCCTTTTTGAAGGAGTTCATTAAGTTGACTGGAAAGTTCCTGCATCTCTGCTGGTGCGAGACGGTAAGGCGACTTCGCTACTGGGGTAGCTCCTGGAACTAAGTCGATTCTGAACTCGACTTGGCGTTGCAGTGGTAATCCTGGTAGTTCTTCTGGAAAGATATCGGGATAGTCGCGTACTACCGAGATGCTCTTGATGTCCTTCAGTTCTTGACTTGTATCAACGATGTGCGCTAGGAATGCTTGACAATCCTTCCGCAAGCACTTTCGAGCTTGGATGCACGAAATGATGCGAAGGTTTGTACTATATTTGTCACCGTAAATAACTAAGGTTTCGTTGTTAGGGAGATTAAGACGAACTGCTTTCTCAAAGCACATGATGTCGGCGTGAAGAAGACTCAACCAATCCATGCCGACTATGACATCGAAACTTTTAATTTGGACCGGCATGAGATTGATTGGGAAAGAATGGCCGTTTAAAGTTAACGTACAGCCCATGTATATGCAATTTGTGTTTTCGGTTTTTCCATTGGCCATCTCTACAGTGAATGATTTTTCTAAATCGTTAGGTTTAGGTTTAAGTAAATGAATAAAGTTTTGACTCACGGAGCTTCTCTCCGCTCCACTATCGAATAATATGCATGTGTATGAATTATCGAGAAGGAACGTACCAGCAACTATAGTTGGGTCAGCTACAGCTTCGTCGTGGCCTATTGCCAAAACTCGTCCCACACCTCCGGTGCCTGCTACCTTAGGACAGTTCCTCTTGTAGTGGCCCACCTTGCCACAACCGTAGCAAGTCTGCCCTACACCCGCACCGGGAACTTGAGTGATCGGCTTTGCAGGGTCCTTGCAGAAATGGGTTGTGTGTCCTTTCCTGTTGCAGTTGGTGCACTGCATCTCTCGACAAGGTCCATGGTGGTGGAAATTGCATTTGGTGCACTTTGGGAGGTTACCTATATAAGGCTTTGTTGGGTAGGTATTTGTAGGGGCTGTAGTAGGTACAGTGGCAGCATTCACTGAAACCAGTTGTTTCTTTGCGGATTCTTGGGAAGACCCACCCTTCCCTCTATTCCACACTCTCTTTCTGCCATTGTTGTTGTTGTTCTTGTCGTTTCCTTTCTGTGGTGCTGGTGCAGAAGTGGTTGAGTTCTGATGACCTCCGTAGTCAATCAGGGATTGTGCCAGTTCCTTAGCACTTTCAAAGGTGTCAGGTTTAGAAGCTAACACGCTTGATCGCATTTGGGGCGTCAGTCCCCAGATGTACCTTTCTATTTTCTTGCTCTCGGGAGCAATCATATCTGGGCAAAGGATTGTCAGTTCGCAGAATCTGTTGGTATAAGTAGCGATGTCAGTATCAACCATTCCGAGAGTCCATAGCTCGTGTTCAAGCTTTTGAATCTCTCCCCGTGGGCAGTATTCTCTCATCATCATGGCTTTCAGGCTCTCCCAGCTTATGGAGTTTGCCACGATCAGGGTAAGTACTTTAACGTGGCCATTCCACCAAGTTAAAGCTTTATCAAGAAGGGTGAAAGTTGCAAATTTGACTTTGCTGTGCTCGAGACAGGAGCAGATTTCAAAGACTGCCTCCGTCCTTTCAATCCACTGCCTCAGGGCCATTACACCACCGGTTCCATAAAACATCCGAGGCTTGGCATTTGTGAAGTCCTTATAGGTGCATTCTCGAGGTGGTCCATGACTCTCGCCATGGTTGGAAAGGCGTGTGCCAGATCCCGAGCCATTAGTACTTGAGTTATTGATCTGTGACATGGCAGCTGCCACCGCTGCGGTGACTGCTGCTTGAAACATAACAGCATCAAATTGAGGTGGAGGAGGTGGTGGTACAGGTGCTTCCTCACCGTTGTTTCGCCTTGGATTCCTACACGGAGGCATCCTTCAACTATAGGTTGAAAAGAAATGTATGTGTCTCATGAACTAAATCGCTATAGTTCAACAACAGATGATAGTATGAGTCTTAAAATAGAAAAATGAAAGTTATTTGTAAGACTGAAGGTATGAAACAAGTATTTGGCTTCCCAAAGACCATTCAAGGTTTGAACAAAATACTCAACATAGTAGTAATAGTGCCACTTATATTAATATAAAAGTTGTTACAACGATCATGAAAATTTGACCCCTATAAGGGTCTCCGATTACAATGTTCGAGAAATTTAAAGACTTTTAGCCGAGGTCCTAAGCTATAACAAAATTTGAGTCCTTGACAAGCACTACTTGCGTCGAAGGTTGCGCTTGGAGCTTGACTCCGCATCTGATTGCTTTGACTCCATTAGACGCCTATCAAAAGCGGCTTGTTGTTCCCTCAGTTCAGCGAGGGCTGCAATCACTTGCGCTTGAAATGCTTCGGTTTGGAGTTGAGCATTGTCTTGTATCTTGTCCAGCCTACGGATGTCAGAAGTGTGAACCTGCACTTCCACGTTGACATCCCGGAGTCGACTAGCTTGAACTCCAGACTGATAGGACTGATTGGCTAACTTACCCACCATTACCGGGAGTGCTCGATCAGCTGAACCGCCGCCGCAGACATCATAGAAGTCCCGGCACATGCCGTAGGGAGGGCGTAGGTTTTTCTGTTGGCTCCAATGGTGGAGGTGACTTCCCCAGACGGGAGTCGGTCCTTGAAAGTTCCTTACGAAGACGGGAGGTTGAATGGGTGGTGGATCGATAACTTCTGGCTCTGAGTCGGTACCGGAGTCATCACCCACTTCTATGGGTTCCTCGTCCTCTTCGGGATCATCTTCGATCCATCCTCCGTTGCCTTGGTTGGGAAAGTAGGGGTCGCCAGGGTGGTGAAATCCAACCATTTGACTGTACGAGAATTAGGGTTATAAGAATGGAATAAAGTTGAAACATGCAAAACATGTAAGTTAAACTAGTTTAGATCGCAAATACTCCTATAGTATTTTAATTCTTGTGTTTGATTCTTTGTAATGGTTTGGTAAGGTTTGACTTGTTGCTTACTACGATCATTCCTCGATATACGTTGGTCCAATCTTGGGCAAATATAGTTGATCACGCTATATTTGTCCAAAATCTGATTACATATATCGAGTCTCAATCGTAGTGTCAACTTGTCTACATACTTGTATAGTTGTATAACATGAAAATAATTTGTGGTATGCATGTAATTGTACTTAAATGAACTATCGATTTAAGTTGAACGCAAAGCTGCTTAAGCGTAAAAAGAAAATTTGTTTTGTCAGAGAGTATTAGTCCCTTAAGCATTTATAGTTTGTATATCTTATGTGGTTCGATATACTTAGTTCACTATAAACATTGCTCTGATACCAATCTGTCGCACACCCAAACATGAACGGCGGAAACGTTCGGGGGCGGATGACTTCATGTGGTAACGTAACAAATGAATACATAGTAAAGAAAGCAATACAACCATCATATATATAATTGAAAGTTTACATTTGTCAAAAGTTACATGTTCAAAACCAATTACAATATGATGTCAAAATACGAGATTAAACCGGCGCCGCAGCATCCCTTCATCAAAAGCAAAATGAATACCTGAAATTTACTGATTCCCTGGGACATACAAGTAAATTTTGAAAGAGTAGATCAGCATATAAGCTGGTGAGTTTCATAAGTATTTAAATGACAATGTTTGAATGAAATGAAATGTTTTGTCTTTGTTTGTTTGTGTTTAGAAAATCCTATATTTTCTACTAGTATAATAGTAGCCTTCACTCAAGACCAATGTTTGTTTCTAAAATGTATGTAGGTGTAAAATAACCAATGAGTTTGAAAACCTTGTAAATCAATGCATTTTTAATACCCCTTGTGAGTTTTATAACCATACTATTGACTCGGAATGCCTATACACAACGTTCTTCAGGCGTTGGAATGTTATGACGTTTGTCACCCCAAACGGTGGACTACAGCTAACAGTCAGGGCGCGGGTTGTCAAGCCCGTATAGATGTATATACAAACACCACGCTCCCCCTCCAAGGGATTCTGGTATATAATACAGGACTTGAAATGTGTACTCGAACGTACATGAAGTTAGTGTCTCACAAAACCGTGGTATAAAAACAGATCTACTTGTTAAAATGTTACGTTTGTTCTTGTATACGAAAGTAAACTTCTTGAAATTCATGTTTCTAGTACATAAGGGTTAGAAATTTGTTCGTAAAACTATACCTATTATAGTTTTCTAAAAGTGTGTCTTGTTTGTTTAGAAATACCCAGAAAAGAAATCACTTGTTTATGAAAGCATAGATTTTTGGTGTAGAGTCTAAGATAGACAAGAATAATCTAAGAAAAGTTTAGTTTATACATGCATTACAACAATGTATATTTCAAAAGATAGAATGCTATTTTAACATATTTTATATATATGAAAGTTCCTTATAAAGTTTGTAAATCGCATGTGATTTGGATATATAAAAGCATATAAAAGAGTTTCTTTATGTAACACACGATAATACTCGTGTGTTTTACTTGTAATCCCCCCTTGAAATCATATAAAAGAATTTAAAGAATATTTAAAAGGTAGATTAAGGGGTATGAACTCACTTGAAAGTTTGAAGATAGCGAGATGGAAAACCGGGCAGAGTTTCGTCTCGGGAAACAGATTTTCCTTGGGATTCTCGGAAATCTCGGGAGCAAAATCGACCCTCGGGACTTGAGCAAAAAGACCAGAGCTTCGGGTTTGAACGGGCACGGAAAACGAGGCAAGGTTGTGAGAGAGAGGAGAGAAATGAGCCCTTTTCTCGGAAGCCCTCGCATCCTATTTATAGGAAGGCTGGACTGCCTCGGTACGCGGGGCGTATGCTCGTACGCAGCGCGTACGCGTACGTCATGCATGACCGAAGCCTCGACTGCCTCGGCTTCGGATGGGACGGGTTGCTGGGTACGCGGGTCGGATGGGACGGGTTGCTGGGGAGACGGGTCGGATGGGACGGCGGGTCGGACGGGTCGGATACTTCGGACGGGTCGGATAGGGCGACGTGGACGATCAGAGGCCAAGTCTCTCGGGTACGCAGGGCGTACAGGGGTACGCAGCGCGTACCCGGATGAGGACGCTGACTCCTCTTCGGATAAGGTCCGAATTTTGAATTAAATAAATATATAATTTACTTAATAAACTTCAAAAATTCATATCTTCTTCATACGAACTCCGTTTTCGATGGTCTTTATATCCACGCGTAGGTGAGACTACGCTCTACAACTTTCGTTTAGACTCCGTCGGCAAATTCCGAAATTATTTTTTTATTATTTATATTAAACTCATCGTGTTTAAGGAATTTCTTTGAAAATTCATAACTTCTTTATCTGATGTCGGTTTTTGCCAGACTTTTTACCGCTGGAATACCATTGTCGAGACCTTCAATTCTCGTTTAGGTCATTCCGGCCAAAAGTCGCTCGATCTCCGATTCGAGTTTTTAGCTGTCTGTTGCTAAGCCGAACTTGGAGAAATCATAACTTCGCTATATGAAGTCGGATTTGGGCGTTCTTTTCACGTACGATCATGGTTCAAAGACATTTAAACATAGAAGGAAATTAAATAGAACTATTTGTACATTTTATTATGAAAGTAAATTTTATTACTCAAAAGTGGTTACAATACTTGACCCTTTTTGGTCATTACAAAGAGTTGAAATATCGGGTTGTCACAATGAAAAACCCCATTTACATGAGTTTACGGCCCAAGCTTATGCCTTGGCTGTAAACTCCTTCAAATGGCTCAAAATCAAAGTTTTAAATGTTCTAAGTCCATATCTTGAAGTCCCTTAGCCATATCTAAAGTCCAAATGAGTTTAGGAAGGAGTTTAAGGGCTAAAAACCCTTCAAAATGGTGTTTACGGCCTAGGCAGCCTCCTGGGCCGTAAACTCACATATGATGTCCTATTTCATGATTAAATGTCAAATTTGGAGGCCAAATATGCTATAGATTAAGGCTAGGAAGGTACCTTAAGGATTTGAGGCCTTAAAATTGAGTTTTGGACCCTTAATCTTTGGATTTAGGAGAGAGGTTAGAGAGAGAGTAGAGAGAGAAGGAAAAAGCTTCAAATGAGAGGTTAAACATGTTTATATAGTTCCTAAAACTTGGACACGGTGGAATTCTACCCGATACCGGCCTTAAACGATGCTTTAGGTCGCACCCGATTGAGTTTCCGTCACCCGGCGGGGACGTTTCTAAAACTCATGTAACAATGTTTTTGGGCTGATTTCTTGAGTTCCTAAATGGATGGGACACTCATTGAGTTAAAATAAACATATAAATTTTACTAACTAAACCCAAAAACGATATTGGGACATTTCGATTTCTGACGAGTTATACGGGTAGAATGGGTTTTCGGCGATAAACAACTTCGGGTTGTTACAGAAAATCATCTTCATAACTTAATTTCATCTTGGAAATACATGCATCTAAGCATTGTATTATAGCTTAAACAACTTGTATATTCTGAAATAAATAACCCAAAACTTCTAAAAATCATATAGTTCGAACTCGTAACCATCTGTTCAATATTTTTACCCTATAATCATATTTGTGTCTTATTTTAAACAACTTTTTGCATGAGGTAACAAGATCAGACATCACATTTTTCACAAAAACTTCATCTTCTTCAGCATAGAATAAATTTCTTCATAAAATCATATTTAACAGCAACAAAATACAGTAGCTACAAAATATTCATTTTTCTAGAAACATCACCAACAAAACAACAAATAACTCAGAAGATTTTTTAGTTGCGAAGGCTGAGAAATGCTTCATAAGTGACACAAATCTTCAAGATAATAAACCAATTAGGATCTTTCCCTTGAACTAATCATGAGATCTTCAAGCTCTCGCTCTGATACCACTTGTAGGTACCCATTTTTGACGATTGGTACAAAATAATAATATCAAGAAGATAATCATGTATGAACCTGATTAATATAATATGTGAACAAACTATAATGGATAGATAGAGAGATACAAAATATTACATGAGCAACACTCATAGATGTGGAGAATCTCTATCCTAACTCTCTTTCATCTCTATCTCTACATAGTGCACTCTTTTTCAAACAAATGACCCTCATATCCAATATTATATACCAGTGGAGGGAATATGCTTTCCATAGAAGGGGATATTCTTACCTAATAAGCCCTCATCATTGCAGAGAATTTTCATGCTCCAACAATTACTTTCCTTATTTCAAGTCTTCAAATTTTGACAACTATCAATGAAATATTTATGCATAATTGGTATGTATAAAAAACAATGTATCTTATACCTCTTAAAGTTACATATACGACTAATATGTTTTATAAAATATATGATGGGTTTTATACAAAAAATCCTCTGTGCGCATGCAACCCTAATTGGATCTATGTTTTCACTATTATACATACAACTTGATGAACACCAAAAGAAACCTAGCATGCATCTACTATTTTCGAAAATCATATATTAAAATAGAACATATACCTTTGTTGTTATATAGCAATAACAACTAGTTCCTTGAATTTCCTTAGCTCTTGAGATCAAGTACCACAAGTGTAGTACCTCTAATGGCTCACAAACACACTTGAGTGAGATGAAGAATATGAGAGAGAGAAGGGAGGGTACCAAGCTCCAAAAATCAACTCTACTAGGGTTTCTCCAAGGGGTGCCCAATTTTAGTGCCTTAGGGTGCTATTTATACTTGAAGCCAACTAGGGTTTCATGTGGAAACCCTAATCCCTTAGCTTAGGACCTAAGCAAGTCCATGGACTCCTTATCCCTTAGCCTTGGACTAAAACTCCTAGAGCCTTCTAGGATTTTCGGCCCTTACCTAATAAGGTGATCCATTGGTCCAAGTCTCAACTATCGAATAATTACAAAACAGCCCTTGCACTTTTAATAAGTTCCTTTAATCCCAAAATTATTTCCTAATTAATTTCTGATTAAATACTAATTAATAATATGATTCCAAATTAATATATTATTCATATAATATATTAACAAATCATATTTATACCCTAAATTATTATTCTTAAGAATAAATCGGCCTCTCTCCTCAACAGTCATTCTGTCTAGTCACCAGTGTGAAGGTAACCCAAAAGGACCATGCTACAACCGTGTCAAGTACATACCAAATGTTATTATGGACTTAGACATTAATCCAACAATGTCTCACTTGGATAAGTCTAATAACTATAGATGCAAGTACGACTTCAAAATCTGATTAATCGTAGCTCTTAAAATCTGTTGTCGAACTCTGACTTGTCCTTCAGATAAGGGATCGTATACTCCTCCGTTCTCAAGATATAGTGCAGACAATTACATGGAACATAGTCATACTTATTGTCCAGCAGTTTGTTTCTTGATCTCTAATTTTTCTGACATAGAACTTAATTGAGCACATCAACTTAGTCCTGACCAGGCCCGACACATAAGTCAGACCAAATCATTGAGGGGCCAAGATATCGCATTTACCCTCTTAGGATAAAAGGAATAGATAAACTTCGAATTATATGCATTTACTATTCACTCATGAAATCATACACAACAATGTATTTTATAACATCAAGTTACTAATGCGTTTACACATTATCAATGCACAACCAACTTGCAAACAATAAACCATATATCTAGGTTTAAAGACTATATGATATTATCGTCTCACAATCACTCACGATTAATTCCATGATGTCGGGTCAAAAATATTGTTTATACTTTACTTTTTAGGCAACTATATTTTTTCAGTCTAGGACCATAAATAGCTTGGTGTTTACGGCTGTATGGGTGTTCACGACCGTGAAACTGTTTACGACTGTGAACGTGAAACTTGAAAGTCCAGTCAAGGCCTTATTTTTTCAGTCTAGGACCGTAAATAGCTTGGTGTTTTAACTATTATTTTTTGGCTTTTGACCTTAAAATTTTGACTTGGACTTTCAAGTTTGACCTTTGACTTTAAACTTTTACTTTTTCGTTTAACCTTCAAATTTTTACTTTTAGCTTTTCAGCTTGACTTTTATGTTTGACTTCTTAAGTTTGACTTTTAAGTTTGAATTTTTAATTTTGACTTTTAAGTTTGACTTTTGACTTTTTAGTCAAAGGGCATTTTTAGTAAACAATGAGTTCCTCAAACATCCTGGTCAATGAAGTTTCATGCTCTCAATCTTGTGAAACTACTATTAAATTTCTACGAGATCAAATCGATTTAATAAAAGGAGAAAATGAGGACCTTAAATATGAAGGTGTACTCTAAGGAAAGGTCAAAAACCCTTAAAAGAACAACTAGAGGCCAAAATCGAGGACTTTAGAACACTTCCAGATGAATATAACAATAAATGTGAAAACTATGATTATGTTAAGGGACAGCTTGCCAGTCTTACTGCCGAACTTGATGCATTGAAAGCTAAATATAAAGATGCATATTTTACCTTTAAGAAATTTGATGTATCAAGTGAGATAGTTGCGTCCATGATTGAAAAAGCAATTAAAATTCAAAGATAATCAATCTAAGGGTCTAGGTTATTATAGTGTTCCATCTCCCTTAAATGACAAGTATAACCCACCCCTTGGCGAAACCCCTGTTCCAGCTTCAGTTAATACTGAACAATCTGGTCCAACTGAGAATATTAAGGTGAATGTTTTTGATGCTTCTACTTCTTGTGCAGGTAAAGTAGTGAAAGATGAGAACAAGGAGAACACTATTGAACAAACAAATGACTCCTTGAACTCTGAATCTGTTGCTTCTAATCAACCTTTTGTTGATAAATACAGGTCACCAATTAAAGCTAAATAGAGTGCATGTTGCAAGTGTGCTTGTGGGAACAATCAGAGACAAGGAAAGGGCACGCCACTAGGGACAAGAAGAAACAATTCCTACATGAAGAAAAAGATATGTTTTCATTGTGGAGCACCTGGACACATTGCTAGAAATTGTCCTAATCGTGCATACATTCTTACTACGCACAAGGGTGGCAAAACGCACCAAAAGGGAGATACTTCAAAAGAAACCCTTCGAGTTCACATTCAAACAATGGTGACTGAAATGCACAGAAGGCCAAGAATCAAAATCCCAAAGTCAAGAAGGGAATGCCAGCCAAGAAGTCCAATCCAAGAGATGCTCAAGTGAAACCAAAATCAGTTAGATCAAAGTCATCTCAAAGATCGACTTCAAGTTCAAAAGCAAGTACCGAGGCACCCATCTGCTCGAATAAGAAATGGATTACACCCAACTACAGATAGGTACCAAAGGTTCAATCTCCCAAATATTCTAATGATTCTAACATTTCTTCATCTTCTATTTATGATAAGAAGGATATGTCATGGGAGAGAGTACCTTGCATTGATGACAAAGGTCAACCCAGTTTCAAGAAGGACTGGGTTCCAAAGACCAACTAGTCCCGCACTCTGTGTTGGAGCAGCTATGGAGGAATATCATCAGACTTCAGTTTGTTGATATTGGTTGTTCCAAGCACATGATAGGGGACATCTCTCAACTATACAACACTCAGAACTTCAAGTGAGAGTATGTCTCCTTTGTGGGAAAAGAAGAAAAGGAGAGGATCACAAATGGGGTTTGTGCTTAATGATTTGAAGAAATTTTCGATCTGTTCCGAGATTGAAACACAACTAAGGCTGAATTTGTTGATACTCGTGTCTTCAATTGCTGACTTTCGGTTTGAATTCCCTTAATGCTCTTGAGTTTTTCTTAAAATGATTCGTTTCAAAGAATGCATATGTTGTACACCTAGGTGAGCAGACAATTATTAGAATGTAAGTCAGATTTAGAATGCATATATTGTACACCCAGGTCGGATTTTCCAATCACGCAGAGGGATAAACATATGACTAACTGGATAGAGGCATTGAGAAATAGAATGATGCATATTCTGTGTTCCAGGTCGGATAAGGACTTATCACGCAAAGGAGACAACATATGAGTAACAAACAGAAAAAATTTGCATAGACAAGAAGATGCATAGAGCTAGAGTTGCATATGTTGCAGTCCAGGTAGGATCTTCCAATCACGGAGAGGAGGCAACATATGACTAATAGAAAGAAAGCATGAAAATAACCTTCTACAAACCTACTTTATCGGAATTCCCCAATCGCCCTATCAGTACCGGAATTAAAGACATGCATCCATAAATCGAGGAAAAGTTACACCATAGTTCTAGATATAAATTACTTAAGTGTAGTCGGAAGATTCCCATATATATATATATCTCACCGCTCAATGTACCCGAGCGTCGTATTGTCAGACAAAACAGGACTATCTAAGTCATATTTGTCAAGTCCTTTCATAGTCCAACTATACATAGTCTGGTCCATTTAAATTTTTCGTTCCAACCTGCACATCAAACACAGAGCCTAGACAGTTTAGTGTTGGTACCTTACACAAACCAAAATTGTCTGGTATCACTCGGTTAATATAACTTTCCTACAAATCACCTGCAAACAAATTCCAATTAAAACATATTTTTGGATTTTTTTGATTTTTTAATTTTTGTTTTGTTTTTGTTTATTTCTCCTCCTAAATTTGTGCATGGAGAGAATGAAAAGGAAATGCGCAAATTTAAACTACCTAAAAACAAAAATCAGTCTTCAAAACGAATCATTTTAAGAAAACCAACCAGCACATCAACTGAAGGATAAACATTAATTGAAGATTCATCAGGATTCATTCTAATCATTCTAATCATATAAGCATTGAAGATTCATAAAGATTCGTCTTATTCTTCTTCTCTTTCTTCTCTATTTGATCTTGCATCATCCAATTGATTAGGATTCCGCACCATCAATTGGATTTGATTGATACGTCAAGTAAATTTGGTACTTACACATGAAGTGATTCAAGTGAGCGTGGGTTTATTCCAATACTCAAATCTTATTTCATAAGTACTCATGATGGTTGCAGCAGAATTTTGCTATATCTAATACACTTTAGACAATCTACAAGCTAATGCATGACAATCTTCTTTCATACCTACTTCCAAAGTATGAGCGACTGTGGACTGTTTCGAATAATCTTATTATTCAGGAAGTCAAAACATGCAAAGTGAAACAATAGGTAAATAATTAACACAAGACAGTAACTTTACTTATAAATAATACTCCTTTATTTAATCATCAAATTTTAACTACAATTTATCTATTACACATTTCGAAACTATCTTATCTAAACTAATAATGTCCTTCATCCCAATGCTCTTAGTGTGCTGCAAGTGTTTAACCTTACTCAATCCCTTTGTAAGGGGGTCTGTTGGGTTATCCTCTGACGATAACCTCTTCACTACGAAGAGTCCCTCTTATACCCGATTTCTAATGAAGTGATATTTCCTGTCGATATTCCTGGATCTGCCATGATCCCTCGGTTCCTTGGTTAAGGCAACCGCACCTTCATTATCACAAAATATTTCCATAGGCTCCTTTATGGCTGGTATAAATCCAAGGTCACTGATGAAGTTCTTCAGCCATATTGCCTCCTTCGACGCTTTGCTCGTTGCTATGTACTCTGATACACACGTTGAATCAGCTATGGTTTTCTACTTGGAAATTTTCAAAGTCACTACTCCACCATTCAGGGTAAAGACCCAGCCTGAATGAGATCGATAATTATCTCGGTCTGTCTGAAAGCTGGCATCACTATACATTCATACCCTTAAGTCATCACTCCCACCGAGGATAAGAAACCATTCCTTGGTCCTCCGAAGGTACTTAAGAATATTCTTGATTGTGTTCAAATGTGCTCTACTGTCACACCCCAAAACTGGAGCTGTGGAAACGTTCGGGGGTGGAGGACGTCGTGTTTAGTATCACAAGACATGCATCATCGTAATCAAAGTAATGAACAATAATTTCATTTGAAAGAAAGTGTTTACAAAGTACGTGGTCACATAACATATACTACAAAGTAAATAACAAAACAAGACTTGAAGCTATACGGCTCCATCTTCTGAATCCCAATGCGTGTACCTGTCTACTGGTGTCCTGAGAATACAAGTTATTTTGAAAGCGTAGATCAGCATTTAAGCTGGTAAGTTCATAAGATTTTAGTGATGTAAGTAAGTTGTAGAAAGTTGGAGTAAGTTCTGTTTAGAAAAGTTTGTCTGTTCCTCCAGAAAATCCTATATTTCCTGCTTTGATGAAAGATAAGTAAAACAAACAATTGGTTGTGTGTATCTGCCCTAAGCCCATAACCAAATAAGGAACATGAAATGACGCGGAAGGCAAACATCCCATTGGTTGTTAGATCCTTGTTGTATATAACCATGGTGTATTTACTCGGTACTCATGGAGTTAACTGTAATAGTTCCTATAATTTGATGTAAACATTCTTTAAGAAAACCCTTATTTCTTTTAGTAAAAATGGTAACCACAGTGGTTCCTTCTATAATCACTTAGTTTATACTAACAATATATAATCTAATACCGAATAGATAGTTAATTGTGTGAATCTGCCCTAAGCCCACAACAAAACAAGCAACAGGAAAAGAGGCGGAAAGCACACATCAAACTACTTATCGAGTATTAATTATATATAACCCTGATATATAAACTAAGGTATTATAGAGTTAACCACCTAAGGTCCTTTAAGTTTATACAGGTTTAATAAAATAGATTAAACCCTTTACTGGTAAGTTTCTAGTTTTGAATACCAAATGTTCTATTTGAAAAGTGTGTTTTGTACTAGAAAACGGTGTATTGAATTTGTATACTATGACCTGGCTCATACCTAGTACCCCTTATGATTACTTGGTGTATACGGAATATACATGTAGCTAAGATCGGATAGATAGTAGGTTGGGTGAATCTGCTCTAAGCCCACAACCAAACAAGGAACAGAAAATGAAGCGGAAAGCACACATCCTACTACCTGTCGGATCCGATTAATATATATGCCTGATGTATACACTAAGGAATCATAAAGATAGCATTATAGTCCCCCTTTCTACTGAATGTACTAGATTTGACTATTATGTTTGTCGTTTGTAAAATGTATGTTTTCCCTAGTTTATAACTATCTTGACTCAAAAATAGTTTGTCTTAACTTTCAAGTGGAACTGTCACAATAATGACAGTAATGGGAAAATATAAGTACACAGTTGTCTTTCGAATTGTCATCCTGACGTACTGATTAAATTAAAACATGTTTGTTTTATTTAGGTCAATATGTGAATGCTAATACCCATACTATACGCTCTCCCTGTCAAGAGATTCTGGGGACCATACGAGTTAGTGATTTATTGGTATAATTAGATCATGTAGTGTTCTCATGATATAGCATCTTAGTATGTTCGTTCTGTTATAATATCTTAGTATGTTCGTTCTGTTATCATGTATAGTGTCTAGTATGGCTCTCTAATGTATTGTATCTACCTCCATGTTTCTCCTTATAGTATGCTCTAGTATCTAGTATGAACTAAACCTCTAAACTATACCCCTTATAGTTTACTAGTTTTTTACTTAAACTGATATTGAAAAGACTCATTTTACTACTAAGTTATGCTTGTAGTTTAAAAACGGAGTTTTGTTAAACTATAAAGTAACATAACTTTAAAAGTGTTTTTAAAATGTTTTGATCATTTAATAAAGACATAGGAAATCTTTTGAAAGATGTTTATAACAAACATTTACACAATTATCATTGTGTTCAACTTGTATCCCCCCCCAAAAAAAAAGCATTTAAAATAGTTAAAAGATTCATTATAGGGGTATGAACTCACCTTATGTGGGTGATTCAAATGGATATGCGCGTAAGGATGAGAAGTTCCACAAATGAAGTCCCGAGATACAAAGGAGTACTAAATCACATATATGGCATGTATTGGCATCAATATAGTGTTTATAAGCAACTATATGAAAGGAAACACCCCTAGGGACTAGGAAACACTTGGACCAAGTGTTAGAATCACATGTGATTCATCTAAGGGATGTTTAACGCCACCATTAGGTGTTTACGAACATGGGTTTATGGCCATGGTGTAAACTCATGATAAAATGTGCATAAGAGGGTGTTTGAATGCTAGGGAAACTTGAGGGACCATTGCTCTACATAAGGATGAGAAAAACCAACTTAATGGAAGGTGTTGAGGTATTTACGGCCACACCTTAAAGTGTATGGCCGTAAACTCTCCAAATGGTCTCATTTTGGGTCATAAAGGCAAGGAGTTTCAATGGTTCAAGTGTTCCAAGGGTTAGCAAGGGTCTATAAGTCTTTAAGGCTCATGTTAAGACCAAAACATGGGTTTACGCCCAAGGGATAAACTCCTGGCCATAAACTCTCTTTGATGTTGAGTTTGGTGATATTTCAAGGCTATGATCTAGTGATTAACATGCCTAAATAGATGAAATATGGAGTACTCACTCTTTTGAGGGACTTTGAGGAGTTTTCGGCCACCAAGAACAAGTGTGTGTTCTTGGTGAAAGATGAAGATCTAGCCAAAAGATGTTTTCGTGGATGGAATCAAAGGGTGATTCATGAATAAGAAGGGCAACAACAACTAGATAGAAGAATCACTTACGTTTTTTAATATATATAAGATGAAAGGCTTGATGATACTTGAGAGAGAATGGAGTTTTCTTGAGTTGAAAGTGTGAATAATGAAACAAAAGTGAAGGAAGTGGGTCTTAATGGAGGAGTTTACGGCCCACCTTGAGTTTACGGCCGTAAACTCATGTGTTGTGGCCGTGAACATCGTTTTGGTGGTGTAAAGTCTTGAATGTTGCACAGTGTCTCTAGCAGGTACATTCTAACACTCGTTCCTTAAGTGTACTAGGCTTAAAACCTAATAGAATGACCCTTGACAAGGCCAAAAAGCAATAAATTTTTGGGTTGTCACATCTACCAGGGTTCCCTTGATATCTTATAACCATGCTCAAAGCGAAGGCCACATCAGGGCGAGTAGAAGTCACATTATACATTATCGAGCCAACTACGGAAGTATAAGTTACTCAGCTCAGCTATTCTATCTCGGCTTCGGTACTCGTACTTTGAATCTTACTCAATTTGGTATTGCTTTGGATTGGTAACTCCCCTTTCTTGGAATTCTCCATACTAAAACGTTTTAGTACCTTTTCCAAGTAAGTAATCTGACTAATTCCTCTTAGTCTCTTACTCCTGTTTCTCATTATCCTCATCCCAAGAATGTAAGCAGCTTCTTCGAGGTCCTTCATAGCGAAACACTTCCCAAGCCAGGACTTAACTTCCGGCACAGTTGGGATGTCGTTTCCTATGAGCAGTATGTCATCGACATACAAAACGAGGAGGGTAACTATACTCCTACTGGCTTTGACATATACACATGACTCATCCTCGCTTCGTAGGAAGCCAAAACATTTGACTTTCTCATAGAAACAAAGATTCCAGCTGCGAGATGCTTGTTTCAATCCATAAATGGATTTCTCAAGATTGCACACTCTATTAGAGTGTTTTGCATCGACAAAACCCTTTGGCTGACTCATGTAAACATCCCCAGCCAACTTCCCATTAAGGAAAGCGATTTTGACGTCCATCTGCCATTTTTCATAATCATTAAACGCAACTATGGCTAGCATAACCCTTATAGACTTTATCTTCGCAACTGGTGAGAACGTCTCATCATAGTCAACTCCGGGAGTTTCAGTAAAGCCCTTCACAACCAATCATGCCTTATAAGTGTTCACTTTCCCATCCATGTCGGTCTTCTTCTTGATGATCCACTTACACCCGACCGTCTTACGACCCGACACTTTGTCAACCAAGTTCCAAACTTGGATGTCATACATGTCCATAACCGCTTTCCACTTCGCAAACTCCGGGCCTACCATGGCTTCCTTATAGTTGTTAGGTTCATCCAAATTTACTAGTGTATTATCACTAATAAACGTATCACCTTTGGTAGTAATATGAAAACCATAAAACTCCGAGAGAACACTAACTCTACTGGAACGTCTAAGTGGTAGGGACTCATCAACCGATTCAACAGGAGTTTCCTCCTTGAGTTGAGCGCCAGTGTTAGAGGTTCCTTCGTCGTTTAACTGTTGAAGGTCTTCAAGATCATTTGGCCTCCCACTGTCCTCTTGGCTTATGAGTTCTCACTCTCAAAAAACTCCTCTCCTCATAACAAAGACAACATTGTCACTCAGTCTATAAAAGAGATAGCCAAAGGACTTTTGTGGATAGCCGATGAAAATACACCGCTTACTATGAGGTTCGAGCTTGTCGTGAGTCGCTCGTCTTACAAAAGCCTCGCAACCCCAAACCTTTATATGTGCCAACGAGGGAGCTTTCCCTGTCCACATCTCGTGAGGTGTTTTGGCAACCTTCTTTGTAGGGTCTAAGTTAAGGATATGGGCGGCAGTCTCTAAGGCATACCCCCAGAATGAGATAGGTAATGAAGCCTGACTCATCATAGAACGAACTATGTCTAACAAGGTTCGATTACGCCTCTCAGCCACACCGTTCAACTGCGCCGTCCTAGGCGGCGTTAATTGCGAAACAATTATGCATTCCTTGAGGTAGTCGTGGAATTCAAGACTAAGGTAGTCTCCACCTCGATCGGATCGAAGCATCTTTATTTTCCTGCCCAAATGAATCTCCATTTCTTCCTTAAACTCTTTGAACTTTTCAAAGGTTTCTGACTTGTGCTTGATTAAGTAGATATACCCATAACTGCTATAATCATCAGTGAAAGTCACATAGAAGCGGCTTGCATACCTTGTGGTGGATCTAAAGGGCCCACACACATCAGTGTGTATGAGATCCAATAGACCTTCACCCCTTTCATAAGTACTAGTGAAGGGTGACTTTGTCATCTTTCCAAGTAAACAAGATTCGCTCACGTCATCATCCTTAAGGTCGAATGACTCCAACACTCCGTCCTTTTGGAGTTGAACTATGCGTTTCTTGTTGATATATCCAAGACGACAATTGATGCAGCGCAAAAAAACAACACAAATATAACCAAGAATGAACCTGTTGATTCTAAAAGAATAGCCAGGACAATCTCTTCAAAACCACGTTGATTCTACGAATACCGTGGGATTGGCTTCAAAATCTGGGTTAACACACAAAATTTGGGAGAAAATCGAAAGTTCATAAAATTGATGATTGACCATCCAAATTACATCAAAAACAGTTAAATAAGAAGCAGAAATTAAAATGAAACCCTAAAAGTCCATGGGCCAAATACAAACCCAAAAACAAAACCCAAAAAATAAGGAAAAATAACAAAAACTGCTCATAACTCCTTTTAGAAAGCGATTTATGGACTAAAAAATGGGTAAGTCCCCTTCGGGAACTTATCTAGACGTGCTCCTTGCTCCAAGCTTCGATTTGACTGGTCGTAGGCCCAAAACGGAGATTCGTAGCCAAAGTTATGGCTATTTTCGTGAAGCCCCTTTAGTCACACGATCGTGGGCCTCTAGGAACGCAAGGGCCCGATCCTCCACACTAGGGCCCGCATCAACAATTCCACAAGCATGATTTTTCCAAACTATTGGAAGAGTCGATATGCTACACATCATTTCCTAAGTTTTCTACAACCATCATAGTTTCATATATTCCATTACAAGGCAATGCTTTAAAATAGAAAACACCATTAAAGAAAGCATTAATAGAACCCTTTTCATTATCAAACGAAAATCTAAAACCTTGGTTATATAAACCATGAAAACAAATGATGTTTCTTACAACTTCTGGAGAATAGCAACAATTATTCAAATGTAGTCCTAACCCGCTACTAAGCACTAAAGAGTAAACTCCAATCTTGGTGACAGACGATGCTCTTCTGTTCCCCATGATCAAGTTTATCTTCCCATGCTCCACATCCCAATTTCTTTTTAGGCCCAGAAAATCAGAACAAATGTGAAAACCACATCTTGTGTCAAGAACCCAAGAAATAGCATGTGATCAGTTATTAGATTGAATAATATTATACATGTGAAGGATGGCTTGTTCTTCTTATCCTTGATATCTTGCAGATATTTTGAGCAGCTTCTTTTCAAATGCCCCTTCTCGTGGCAGTGGTAGCACTCTACATCCTTAGGGTTGGAGGAGGGTGCAGCGGGACCAGCCTTGGTTCCACTAGAAGAGGTGCCATCATGGGACTTTCCCTTATGGTGTCTCTTTGAAGGATCCTTCTTCTTCTTGCCCTTCCCTTGCCCAATAGCCAAGACGAGGGCAGTAACAGTAGGAGTTGATGCAATAGATTTATCCTTGAGGTTGCTCTCAATAGTCCTCAGCAGGCCTTGAAGCTTTCTCAAGGTGAACTCCTCCTTGTTCATGTGGTAGGTCATGCGGATCTGGTTGTTAAAAGGAGGCAAGGAGTGAAGAATGATATCAATTGCCAGCTCCTCATCGAAGTTAACATTTAACTTTAGCAGTCGGTCGACATATATCTGCATTTTCTACGGGTGAGCCGTAAAGGACTCTCCGCCCCTCATCTTGGTAGTGATCATCGAAGTGATGATCTTGTACCTCCCCTTCCTAGGACTTTGGTGCTACCTGTCCAGTAAATCCTGATGCATCTCATAGGGGGTAGATGTCTTCGTAGGACTTTTGGAGTTCGGCAGTCATGGTCGCGAGCATGATACAATGGACTTTCGTAGCATCGCGCTCATGAGCCTCAAAGGCAACGATCTCCTTGGGAGTAGAAGTATTGACATTCACTTTTTTTAGCTCCTTGTCGGGGAGATACTCCTTGTCCTCGAAGTGGGTAACCATTCGAATGTTGCGGATCCAATAATTAAAATTGGTTCCATCAAAATTCACCCTCCCACACAAAATTATGAGTGAGAATTAGCCGGAAGAGTTTGAGCCAGAAGCTTTGTTGTTGTTTGTGTTAGACATCTAAAAAAGAAAAGAGAAAAAAGCTTGATTAGATAAGAATTCCCAATTAAACACCCAAATGATAAATTAGGGCTAGGATCTAACAACAATATTTGCAATTTAGAAGCGAGATGTCGTAATCTAAACAACAAATAATTTGAAGGTAAGTGAATGACAATTCACTAATTTCCACCATTTAACTTTTCAATGGCATGTTTAAATCTCGATATGCCCTTCAAGTTTGTGACTGGGATATCGAGGATCACAAATAATGTGTGAATAACCATGAAAATGTACTTGGTGCCCTGAATGTTAAAGTCGCCTAATCAATCTGCCGATTTGCCACACAAGCTTCATTGATCTATGACAAACATCGAGTCACCCTTTGCCACCTTTGCTAGACCCAAATTAGTGTATCGGTTAACCACAAAAGCTCAACTAACATCTTGGCAAGGGTACAAAGTGTAATTTCATGGAATAACATGATTTTCACATTTTTCCTAAAGTAACTAAGATTTGGGAATTTTATTAAAGCATTTAGTTACTTTATTAATCATCATACTTTTAATGTGAAATGAGTTGCCCTATCCTACTCCTTCGTCTAACGACCCTCCACCAATCAAGGAAGCAGTGGGTGAGAGTGGACACCCATTAAACTGCCATTTTATAGGCAACAACCTTATACCCCCCTTATAGATCGACTTCGTGAATGAGGCCTACTAATGCTAAGACTAGCTTATTCTTATACATACAAATAATTATTAATCTTATAATATTATAATAGTATAAGAGTGTATTTAAACATTTCAAAACACTAGGGTTATAAACAAATTTAAAATTTTCGAAAATTAAAACCTTTTAATTTTAAAATCTTAAAATATTAAAACACTGATTTAATAATTATCCAAAACTAAACAATTAATTTAAATTGTTAAATCTTGGAGGATTATACATTAAATTAAACAATTAATTTAACGTAATCCATTTATCCCCTAAAATTCAAAACTTCAGGATGAGATAATTCAAAGATCTTTAATTATCTATTTAAACAATTAAAGGGATAATTATAAAATATGACAATATCCTAATCCTTAAAATTTGGGAATCTTATCTTGGGGATAAGGCATTTTCGAAACCCTAGGGTTAGACAACCCTAATTTCAAAATCTTGATGCCTGAGGAAAGGGTTTAAGAAACCCTAATAAAATTTCGAAAACTAGGGTTTTGGAACCCTAATTTTGAAAATCCACGCGTTAGAGTTTATTAGCCATAAACCCTAATTTGTCATGTACATACTTGTGTATCAAATCTAATTGAAAAAAAAACAAATGCTCTGATACCACTGACGGGTTTTATACAAACAATCCTATGTGTGCATGCAACCCTAATTGGATCTATGTTTTCACTATTAGACATACAACTTTATGAACACAAAAAGAAATTTAACATGCATCTATTATTTTCGAAAATCATATATTAGAATAGAACACATAGTGTAGTACCTCTAATGGCAATTATAACTAGTTCCTTGAATTTCCTTAGCTCTTGAGATGAAGTACCATAAGTGTAGTACCTCTAATGACTTACAAACACACTTGAGTGAGAGGACGAATATGAGAGAGAGGAGGGAGGGTAACAAGCTCCAAAACTCAACTCTACTAGGGTTTCTCCAATGGGTGCCGAATTTTAGTGCCTTAGGGTGCTATTTATACTTAAAGCCAACTAAGGTTTCAGGGTGGAAATCTTAATCCCTTAGCTTAGGGCTTAAGGAAGTCCATGGACACCTTATTTTTTTTAGCCTTGGAGGAAAACTCCTAGAGACTTCTAGGATTTTCGGACCTTTCCTAATAAGGTGATCATTGGCCCAAGTTTCAACTATTAAATAATTACAAAATAACACTTGCACTTTTAATCAGTTTCTTTAATACCAAAATTAATTCCTAATTAATTTCTTATTAAATACTAAGTAATAATATAATTCCAAATTAATACATTATTCATATAATATATTAACAAATCATATTTATACCCCAATTTATTATTATTAACAATAAATCAGCCTCTATCCTCAAAACTCATCCTGTCTAGTCACCAGTGTGCAGGCAACCCAAAAGAACCATGCTACAACCGGGTCAAGTACATACCAAATATAGTTATGAACTTACACATTAATCCAACAATATATATATATATATATATATATATATATATATATATATATATATATACATATATATATGTATATATATATATATATATATATATATATATATATATATATATATATATTTGTAACGCCCAAAACTTTCAAATAATTTTTCACAATTTAAAAAGACACTTTCATTCATAATATTATAAAAATGTCATTGTATCACAACTCAATTCATAGAAACACAACCCAAGATCCTAATGTGTAAAAAAACTCCTCATGTGTGTACTGATCATGCCGACGCCTTCCCGCGATCCTCACTGGTACCTGAAACACATAACACAACAGTGTAAGCATAAATGCTTAGTGAGTACCCCAAAATACTACTTACAACACACATTAGCCACTCGAGGCTATAAATCTGGTTGACCCACAGGTTAGTGTGTCTCAATGGGACCCTCCAGTCCCATATCTCTGTGGACCCTCCTGTCCTAACTTTGTGGACCTTTCGGTCCTAACTCTGTAAACTCTGAATCATACATAACACAAATCACATAGATATCACTCCATGCAAAACATACAATATACCCTGTCATATAACTCTAATTACTACTCTGTAAGTATAGTGAGAAGACTCACCTCGGGTAACTCTATAATCTCGAACTCGGTAAAAATCTGGTCTAGCCTCGCCTAATCACATGGAATAAAAAATCTTAATCAATACAACTCTCGAGGCTACACTACTCCCTCTCTTAGCACTCTCAGAAGGGTAAAAAACCATTTTACCCCTCTCATGGTTCAAGGACCCTAAAGGTGACCAAACCCTAAAAGTCAACAACAGTCAACCCTCCGGGTTATGCTGCGCGTACCAAACCTGTACGCTGGGCGTACCCGGCGATCTCAAAGAAACGGGGCACGTGACCCCTTACGTCGCGCGTACTGGGATTACGCCCAACGTAACTCCCAGTTTCAGACTCCTAGCTCTTGCGGTCTTAATCAGTTAAGAAAAACTTCCAACTTCTAGATCTGTCCATCCCTAAACCTCTTAATCCATAAAGTTGGTGACTTTAAGCCTTTGCATGGCTGAAATAGTCACCAACACCCATAACATTCCACTTTCAACCCTAGAAAGGCTCATAACCCAATCATGACCCCATAACAACGACCAAGTTGGGATTTTTATGGATCTATAACACAAATATCATTGAAATGGGACAGATCTAGGTCCATGGAGTCCCTTACACTCATAAAGTCTCCACCTTTGGGACTTTTAACCCTAGAAATGGTCCATGCAACACTAAACCAAAATAAAGAGGAAAGTTTTGAACTTTATACCTCTAGAAGAAGCTCCTTCCTCTGCAGATCTCAGATCCAAACTTGCACTTCAAGCCCTAGCTTCCACAAGCTCCTTTCCTTCTTCTTCTCTAACACACCAAGGCACTTTTAGCTCCAAACACTCACACACAAGCTTCAGGACGAAGGAAGGTTGTCTTAGGGTTTCACTCTCTGATATGGAGGCTGGGGAATGAGCCTTAGCATCCCTTATATAGTGCACAAGCAAAATATTAGGGTTTGCATCTAGGCCCGTTACGCCCAACGTACCTAGGTGAGTCCGCGTCCAAATTAAGCGCATGAGTACGCGCAAAGTAGTCTCTAGTACGCCTAACTTACTCATTTGCTACAAATTCCACTCAAGGACTAATCTTCACAACTAGACATAAGAGAAGGGTTAAATAGCTTTACCTGAATTTCGGGATGCTACAATTCTCCCCCACTAGAATCAGACTTTGCCCTCAAAGTCTCATGCCGGAAACAATTCCGGATGATGCTCCCGTATCTCTGACTCTGGCTCCCAAGTCAGCTTGGACCCTCTCCGATGTTACCACTGGACCTGAACCAGGAGCACCTCCTTGTTCCTCAGTACCTTGATTTTCCGGCCCAAGATCGCGATCGTCCTCTTGACATAATTCAGAATTGAGTCCACCTGGATATCCTCCAATGGAACCACTGTCGACTCGTCGGCTATACACTTCCTCAGCTGAGACACGTGGAAGGTGTCATGGATCTGGCTCAACTCTGTAGGTAGCTCCAAACGATATGCTACCCTGCCCACCCTCGCGACCACTCTAAACGGCCCAATATACCGGGGCCCCAGCTTGCCCCTCTTCTTGAATCGAATCACTCTTTTCCAAGGAGACACTTTTAGGAGTACGAGGTATCCCACTTGGAACTCAAGCTCGGATCACCGCCTATCCGCATTACTCTTCTGGAGACTCTAGGCCGACAACAACCTCTACCTAACCTGTTGTATCTACTCTGTTGTCTGAAGTACTATCTCAGTGCTTCCCATCACTCCATGCCCTACCTCTACCCAACAGATGGGAGTCCGACACCTCCTCCCATATAACAACTCGAAGGGTGGCATACTAATGCTCGAATGGTGGCTGATGATATAGGAAAACTCAGCCAATAGCAGATACGTGTCCCAACTCCCTCTGAAGTCCAACACACATGCCCGAAGCATATCCTCGAGCGTCTGAATCGTCCGCTCACTCTGCCCGTCCGTCTGTGGGTGGTAAGCGGTACTGAAATGCAGTCTTGTACCTAACTCGTCAAGGAACTTCTTCCAGAACTTGGAAGTGAAACACACATCTCGATCTAACACAATCGAGATCGGTACACCATGCCGCGATACCACCTCCCTCATATACACCTCTGCCAGCCACTCTACGGAAGAGCTCTCGCTGATAGCAAGAAAATGTGCGCTCTTCGCCAGCCGGTCAACGATCACGCAAATTGCAACAACACCTCTTGCATTCCTCGACAACTTGCTGATAAAATCCATGGAAATCTATTCCCACTTCCACTGTGGAACCTCAAGTCGCTGCAACTTTCCATGTGGACACTGGTACTCGGCCTTAACCCTGCGACAGGTCAAGCACCTCTCTACAAACCATGCCACAGCCCTCTTCATACACAACCACCAATAGTCTCTTTTCAGTTCCAAATACATCTTAGTGGCCCTGGGATGGATCGAAAACCTCGGCCTGTGCGCCTCCTCCATCAAAATGGTGTGTGCCCTGCCCTCAAATGGCACCCAAGCCCGACCCTGGAAGGTCATAAGCCCTCGGCTATCAGCAATGAACTCAGATACTTTCCCGATCACCCGTTCCCTCTTGGGGTTCTCTAGTCTCATGGCCTCTACCTAGGCCTCCCGAATGGTGTCCAACACCGGAGTGATCTCTGTCAACCTCATACAAACATCCCGTAACAGGGCACTCTCCGCTCTACGACTCAGGGCATCAGCTACCACATTAGCCTTTCCCGGGTGGTATGGGATCTCTCACTCATAATCCTTTACGACATACAACCATCT
The DNA here is from genome assembly GCF_002870075.4 of Lactuca sativa. Taxonomy (NCBI): domain Eukaryota; kingdom Viridiplantae; phylum Streptophyta; class Magnoliopsida; order Asterales; family Asteraceae; genus Lactuca; species Lactuca sativa. The sequence goes on from NC_056628.2 coordinate 24,808,721, forward strand.
TTTCTGGCGCATATTCAGGTTGGGCTGATCCATCAGATACTTCAAGCTCTTATGATCCGTGCAAATGGTACACCAGACCCCATACAAATAGTGACGCCAGATCTTGAGGGCGAACACCATGCCCCCAACTCCATATCGTGAGTAGGGTACCTCGTCTCATGAGGCTTCAGCAGCCTCGATGCGTATGCTATCACATGCCCCCCCTGCATCAGCACCTCACCCAATCCCGATATCGACGCGTCACAATATACCACAAAGTCCTCCATCCCCTTCGGAAGGGCTAACACTGGGGCTTCACATAATCTCTGGTGAAGTGTCTCAAATGAGGCCTGCTGCTCCAAGCCCCAACTGAAAGCCATGCCCTTTCGGGTCAGCCCGGTGAGAGGAACATCGATCCTGGAGAAATCCTTGATAAATCTCCGATAATAACCGGACAATCCCAGAAAAAACCTGATCTCTGAAGGGGATCTTGGCACCTCCCAACTCATCACCGCCTCAATCTTGGCCGGATCGGCCAAAATCCCATTCTGGTTGACGAGGTGTCCTAGGAACTGGACCTCTCGTAACCAGAAATCGCACTTGTAGAATTTGGCGTACAACCTCTCCGATCTCAGAACTCCGAGGATCTCCCTCAAGTGCTCCTTATGCTGCTCTCTGGATCTCGAATACACCAATATGTCATCAATGAACACGATCACCGAACGATCCAACATCGGCCTGCACACCCTGTTCATGAGATCATTGATTGCTACCGGTGCATTGGTGAGCCCAAAAGGCATCACCACGAACTCGTAATGCCCATAACGAGTTTTGAACGCTGTCTTCTGAATATCCTCATCATGCACCTTCATCTGATGATATCCATACCTCAAATCAATCTTGGAGAACCAAGATGCTCCTTGTAACTGATCGAACAAATCGTCGATCCTCGGTAAGGGGAAATGGTTCTTGACCGTCAGCTTGTTCAACTCCCGGTAATCAATGCACATTCGGTGTGAACCATCCTTCTTCATGACAAAAAGGATCGGTGCTCCCCACAGCGACCTACTCGACCATATAAACCCCTTCCCCAGCAGCTCCTGAAGCTGCGAGGATAACTCCTGCATCTCTGGGGACGCCTTGGCGATAGGCGCTGCCCCCGGGACCAAATAGATACGGAACTCTACCTGCCTCTCTGGAGGCACTCCCGGCAACTCGTCGGGAAAAACGTCTGAGAACTCACGCACTATCGGGACCTCATCGACTGACCTCGGTCTCTCTACACCTACTCTTGTATCCACCACATAAGCCACAAACCCGCTACAGCCTTGCTGTAGGCTCTGCCTCGCTCTGGCAGCCGAAAAAAATGCTGACCCAGAACGGGTACCCTTGCCATAAACCGTAAGAACTCCCCCACTAGGGTCTCGTATGGTCACCAACTATCACTTGTAGTCGATAACCGCTCCAAATCTGCTCAACCAGTCCATGCGCATGATGACACAGACATCTCCCATATCAATTGTGACCAAATCAATTGGAAACTCCACGCCGAAGATCTCAAGCACGCATCCTCGAATCACCTCAGTAGCATACACCGCTCTCGCGTACGCTATGGAAACTCGCAAAGGCCGACTCAACGCCTCACGACAGATACTGATGTGCTGACAAAAGGCTAACGACACAAAAGACCGACTCGCACCCGTGTCAAATAACACCAAAGCAGGTACAGAACTCACAAGAAATGTACCTATGCATATCATAATATAAGCATAACATCACAACTCAAAATAAATAGATGAAATGATACATACCAGCCACAACATCGGGTGCTGCGCGGACCTCCTCCGTTGCCAACTGGAAGGCTCTCCCGTGAGCCTTTGGCACCTCGGCCTTCACTGGCCGACTCTCCGTAGCTCAAACGGCAACAGGGGCAGATCCATGTGATTCTCCTTACGCTGACCCCCGCAACTGTGGACACTAGGCCTTCCGGTGTCCGATCTGGTTGCAGTGAAAACAGACTGCAAACCCCTTGGGGAAACCCTTGGTCATGTGCCCCACCTTGCCACACTTGTAGCAAGACCCTACCCTACACGCCCCCTCATGACTCTTGCCGCACTTGCCACAAGTGCGGCCCTTCTTGTTCCCTGATCTCGAATCGGCAGGCTTGGCCCGCTTGGCAGCCGTCTGGGACTGTGCCGGTCGCTGATCCCTCCCCTGAGATTCCGCCTCCTTCCTAGCCTGAGTCTAGCTCAATCTCCCTCTTCCGGGTATTTTCCTGAAGCTCGAAAAATGTCCGGTACGTCGAGTTCGACACGAACTCGCGGATGTCTCTCCTCTAAATGCTCAGATATCTACTCATGCGTGCCTGCTCGGAAGACACATGCTCAGGGCAGAACATCACCCTCTCATGGAACATCCTGGTGATCACTGTAACAGACTCGGTACCCTGCTTGAGGGTTAAGAACTCCAGGGCCAGACGTTCCCTTTACACCGAGGGAACGTACTCATCATGAAGCATAGCGGTGAACCTCTCCCAGGTCAACGCATCAAGCTCTATAGAAGAATAGTGTGTTGTCACAAACTTCCACTAGTCCTTCGCTCCCAAGCGAAGTTGGTTCAGCGTAAACCGAACTCTCAGATGCTTCGGACAAGAACACGTGTAGAAGCACCCCTTAATATTAGAAATCCATATCATCGCAGCGATTAGATCCTGTGTCCCATTAAACTCTGGTGGCTTCGTGTTGCTGAACTCTCGGTACAACAACGAGTCACCCCCTGTGGCCTCGCAGCAGCGACGACTATGGTGGCCGCAGCAACATCAACATCAGTAAGAGCAGCATAACTCTCATCAAAAGTATCGATCAGGGTGGTCTTGATAGACCCAAATATCTCTGGTATCTCAGCTCGGATGGAAGCAACCACCTCCTCATGAATCAATTGGCGGATCTCCTCATCGCTACCACCACTGCTCTCAGGTGTGTGGCTTGTCCGAACCATGATGCCTCTCTGAAATACAACACAAAAATACCAGAGACTCGCTCGAGTGTACACACACTCGGTATCCCATTCCTACTTGCTCCCTGGTACCCAAAGGATTCTTACTTGGGCTGCGCATTGATCTGGTGTCTTCGGTATTACGGTCCCAATACTACCGTCCCCACCGCATCAGTATTCAGACCAAATCCTCCTCCTAGGATCCCAAGTCCCAAGTACTCTACCCTCTCTATGCATAGTCTACTCTCTAGCAGATCTCTTACATACTCGTTACTGCTATCTATTCACTCTCAAGCGTCTCCAAGCAGCAAAACCCCTAGACTAAGGCATCACAAATTAGGCCACTCTAGTCCTAATAAGAATACCTAGCCTACTCTAGCATACATATCATAACATATTTCATAACTCATAATGTAAAGGTATTTTGCGAAATCACCGTTCGGGCGTTGGTTGATCGTACACACTGCTCTGCTCTGCTCTTTCAAAAAAAATTTCTCTTGAGAAAATTTTTTTGATTTTATTTTGAAAATCTCTCAAATCCTCAGTTTGAGTTCAGATACGCCTGAAGGTGCACCCGAATCCCTCAAACCAAGGCTCTGATACCAACTTGTAACGCCCAAAATTTTCAAATAAATTTTCACAATTTAAAAACACACTTTCATTCATAATATTATAAAAATTTCATTGTATCACAACTCAATTCATATAAACACAACCCAAGATCACAATGTCTAAAAAAACTCCTCATGCGTGTACTGATCATGCCGGCGCATTCCTGCGATCCTCACTGGTACCTGAAACACATAACACAACACCGTAAGCATAAATGCTTAGTTTGTTCCCCAAAATACTACTTACAACACACATTAGCCACTCGAGGCTATAACTCTGGTTGACCCTCAGGTCAGTGTGTCTCAGTGGGACCCTCCAGTCCCATATCTCTGTGGACCCTCTGGTCTTAACTCTGTGGACCTTTCGGTCCTAACTCTATAAACTCTGAATCATACATAACGCAAATCACATAGATATCACACCATGAAATACATACAATATACTCTTTCACATAACTCTAATTACTACTCTGTAAGTATAGTGAGAAGACTTACCTCGGGTAACTCGATAATCTCGAACTCGGTAAAAATCTGGTCTAGCCTCCGCCTAATCACATGGAATAAACACTCTTAATCAATACAACTCTCGTGGCTAGACTACTCCCTCTCTTAGCGCTCTCAGAAGGGTAAAAGACCATTTTACCCCTCTCATGGGTCAAGGACCCTAAAGTTGACCAAACCCTAAAAGTCAACAAAAGTCAACCCTCCGGTTTACGTTGCGCATACCAAACCCGTACCCTGGGCGTACCCGGCGATCTCACATAAACGGGGAAGGCGACCCCTTACGCCGCGCGTATTGGGATTACGCCCAACGTAACTCCCAGTTTCACACTCCTAGCTCTTGGGGTCTTAATCAGTTAAGACAAACGTTCAACTTCTAGATCTGGCCATCCCTAAACGTCTTAATCCATAAAATTGGTGACTTTATGCCTTTGCATGGATGAAATAGTCACCAACACCCATAACATTCCACTTTCAACCCTAGAAAGGCTCATAACTCAAGAATGACCCCATAACAACGACCAAGTTGGGATTTTTATGGATCTATAACACAAATATCACTGAAATGGGACAGATCTAGGTCCATGGAGTCCCTTACATTCATAAAGTTTCCACCTTTGGGACTTTTAACCCTAGAAATAGTCCATGCAACACCAAACCAAAATAAAGTGGAAAGTTTTGAACTTTATACCTCTAGAAGAAGCTCTTTCCTCTGCAGATCTCAGATCCAAACTTGCACTTCAAGCCCTAGCTTCCACAAGCTCATTTCCTTCTTCTTCACTAACACACCAAGGCACTTTTAGCTCCAAACACTCACACACAAGCTTAAGGACGAAGGAAGGCTCTCTTAGGTTTTCACTCTCTGATATGGAGGCTGAGGAATGAGCCTTAGCATCCCTTATATAGTGCACAAGCCAAATATTAGGGTTTGCATCTGGGCTCGCTACGCTCAGCGTAACCCTAGGTACGCCCAACGTAACTAGGCGAGTCCGCGTCCAAATTAAGTGCATGAGTATGCACAGCATACTCTCTAGTATGCCCAGCATACTCATTTGCTACAAATTCCACTCAAGGACTAATCTTCACAACTAGACATAAGAGAATGGTTAAATAGCTTTACCTGAATTTCGGGATGTTATATATATATATATATATATATATATATATATATATATATATATATATATATATATATATATATATATATATATATATATATATAGTTAGGTTTATTTGAGACCATGCTAATTTTGAGAGATACGAAGATGGGACCCCAACCATGCATCTTGGATATTAGAATGTATACAAAAAAATATATTTCTAAAACGCGAAATAAATAAAGATTTTCCAAGTTTTTTAAATATTATTTTTTCATTTATTTTTTCCAAAAAAATAAAAAATTAGCATTTGTTGTAAATAGTCGCTAAATATTATAACAAAATGTTACACTATAAAAGTTAAAACAAAATTGTTCGAATATTCAAATATTCTACATGAATACCAGACTATAAATATTCAAACAATTTCCAATAGAATATTTGAATATCCTAACAATTAAAACAATTCTAGTAAAATATTAGAATATTTTGGCATATCTAACAATTATAAAAGACTATTAGGATATTCTAACATTCTAAAAATCCTTTTTGAATATTTACAGTGTAATATTCGATTAGAATATATCACGTATAATTTAAAAAATTGTAATTCTTGTTGTTTTTTTTACTTAGATACACATAATCATATGTGATTAAATACATGAGAACGGTTCTTGAATCAAGAACAAAAAACAAATCTTCTCCATAAAAATCATATGTTATTAAATGCATATAATCACATATGATTAAATTCACGAGACCAATTATTGTATTAATTACGCAGAAATAAATATTGTTCTCATAAATCATATCTGCTTAAATAAATATAATCACATGTGATTATATGTATGTAATTATATGTGATTTATGTTGATCAAACTCATTTTTGTGTTCCCTATTCAATAGTTTTTCTAATGTCTTTAATAAGAAGTGATTATGTGTATCATATTGTTATATATGGACATGATTCATTTTTGCTTCTCAATTCAATATTTGTTATCGCTTATTTAATTACATATGATTTGTGTGCATAATATTCATTTTTGTGTGGTCGATTCAATACTTTTTCTTTATCCATATTAATCGTATGTGATTAAATACATATAATCATATATATTTAATCACATATGATTAATATGATGGTAAGCAACAACATGTGATTATATTTTTCAAATCACATATGATTTATATTAACAAAATTGGTTTTTGTGTTCTAGTTTCAATTGTTGTTTTTTGTCCAAATGAATCATACATAACTCAATACATATAATCACATGTGATTATATATATATATATATATATATATATATATATATATATATATATATATATGTGTGTGTGTGTGTGTGTGTGTGTGTGTGTGTGTGTTTAGGTTCTATGGAGAACAAAAACCGTAAAAATCATAATAACACAAAAAACAAACAAACAAACAAACTTTTACTTTACATATACAAAAATTGCAGTTTTTTTATAATAAATTCGTTGAAATGTTTTTTGAAAAAAAAAAACAAAAAAGAATCGATTTTTTTTAGCGAATTATTTAAGAAACCTGCGATTTTTTTATATATAAAGTAAAAAAAATGTGATCTTTATGATTTTTTAGGGTTTTTTTAAATATTACTTATACTACTTTTTTATCGTATTTTAGTGTAAATTGGCGTGGCATTTGTAGATGGTCTAACAAAGTCTTGAGAATATTTGTTAGTAAGGTCGGACGGAGTGGAGTCATCCTGATGTGGATTCAAGGAGTACCGTTGCCAACCCCTTAACTCTGCACGCCGAGCTTAGAAAGGAAACTAAACAGTGGCATGTCGAGTCTCTTTCTGTCACACCCCGAAAACCAAAGGCGGAAACGTTTCCGGGGTTGACTCCATGTTGTGTATCAAATCCAATGTACATAGTAATCACAGTAAACAACCATTACATTACATATATTTGAAAGTTTACATTTGTTTCAAAATCAAATTGTACAAGACTTATACATATATTATATGAACAAAAAGAGACGAGTCTTCCACGCACTCCGTCTTCACCAAAAGACATCACTGGGTACCTGTCTAACTTGGACCTGAGAATACAAGCAGTTTGAAAATTAGCATAAAGCTGGTGAGTTCATAAGCGGTTTTGTTTTATGAAAATGTATCGGTTTCCTTTAGTTTTCCGAAAAGGTTTGTTATCCAAGAAAATCCCATATTTTCTTATGTAATGTTAGTTTGGTTATCTTTCGTTACAGTTCAGTTACACGTTATATGTTAACCCCAGGAAAATCCCATATTTTCCTAAATACAAGATTTACTGAATAAAACAGAGTATAGTTTAATACACAAAACTATATTTTTGAAAATCATAGGATTACTATCCCGAATACGATATGAAATACCATAATATACACGAACTGTAGATAGAAAGTAGTTTGAAAACCTTGGGACTAACATCCCGAACTAGTTACAAGATAGTTTGATATACTAGAAAATATAGATTGAAAACCATGGGACTACTATCCCGAATCAGATATGAGATTATTTGATAAAACCATGGGATCACTATCCCGAATTTGATATAAGATAGTTAGATAAAATCATGGGATTGCCATCCCGTACAAGATATAGATTCAAAACCATGGGATTACCATCCCGTACAAGATATAGATTGAAAACCATGGGATTTCCATCCCGAACGAGATATAGATACAAGGCCATGGGATTATCATCCCGAACAAGATATAGATTCTAAACAAAATCCCAGCTGTGAATAAATTTATATTAATACATATTGTGAGTCGGGTAACCATGCTGATACGACAACGAGACCTCCTTGACGTTAGTCAGACGTCGGACGATATATAGAATTTGTCACCCCAGGCGTGCCCGCCTAACTGTAGCTAGCAGTTAAGGTGTGGGATTGTCAGTCCCGAATAGATCTATTCACAAATTCCTTGCTCTCCCTCCAGGAGACTGTGGTTACACTTCCGGGGAGGATTTATTGATCATCCATAAAGGGTAGTGACTACTCACAAGCTAGTACTAAACTATTCACAGGATTCTTATACGATATCAAACATACAAAAATTATGAAACATGATACAGTGAAATTAGATACATACTATGAAATTATCTGGCAATACATTCAAATGATACGGAGATAAACTAAATCAGACATAGTTTATCTAATAACTTTATACATATATCAGTACATGATATAAAGAGAAATATAGAACCCCAAATTATTCCCATAATAATTTGATTAGTTTGATTATTTTCTTAACTAAAATCCATTTAGTTGTAATTGATAAACCATTCCTTATGCTCAGCATAATACATAAGGAGTAAAAGTGTTTATAAGTTTGCCAGATATTATTTGAAACACATCAATGTTATAATTTGAAAACAGTTATAGTTTGCTTGTATTCCCCCCCTGAAAACATTGAAAAACATGGAAAAGGGCGTAGGGGTATGAACTCACCGGACGAGGAATGTGACGATTTGGATGCTAAGAGTTGATCCGGGGCTTGTAAATACACGAGGTTCCTAAGTATAATGTAAAGATACAATTTTGTATCTAATTAGGACTTAGATTGATTATTTGATAGGGACAATTGCTTCTAGTCGCGAAAACACCCCGATACAAGTGTTTGGAGGGACCCGGGTGGCATTTAGTGACACATATAGTTAGGAATTGAATTGGGACTTCAAAGGAACACTCCTTAGGGATTTTACAGCCATAATGACCCTCTCCCCATGAGTTTACGGCTGTAAACTCATGGTGGGGTGAGTTATGGCACAAAATGGATTGAAACACTTAAGGGAATTTTTCTAGGTTTGGTTTTAAGGGCTTGGAATGGATTTTAAAACATCAAAATGAGTAATTTATGGGAGTTTACGGCCTAGCATAGGCTCCTGGCCGTAAACTCCTTAATACTCATGAAAATGGTGTTAAATGATGCTAAAACAAATCACATGTGATTGGTAAAATTGTTCCAAGACCTTACATGCATTTGCTTGAAGTTTTGAAGGGGTTTTTGGATTTTACGGCCTATGAGACCCCCCTCATGGCCGTAAACTCTCTTAGAGAGTATTTCCATGTGTTTTAATGCCAAAAACTTGTTTGTAAGGACTTCTAAAATTCATTCCAAGGCTTTAGGGGTGTTATAGGGGTTAAACAACACTTTAAAATGAATTTTTACCATATTTTAAGGAGTTTACGGCCCAAGCTCATGCCTTGGCCGTAAACTCACAATAACCCCTCAAAATTTATGTTTCAAGTGTCCAAAGGCTAAACCAAATGTTCTAAAGTTCATATCTAAGCCTTATTAGTGATTTGGAAGAGTTTAAGGTCAAGAAAACCCCATAAATATGAGTTTACGGCCCAAGCTTGTGCCTTGGCCATAAACTCCTTCAAATCCATCAAAATCCATGTTTTAAACGTTATAAGTTCAATTCATGAGGCCATTTAGCCATATCTAAAGTCCAAAATTGTCTAGGAAGGGGTTTAAGGGCTCAAAACCCTTCAAACTTAGTGTTTACGGCCTAGGCAGCCTCCTAGGCCGTAAACTCATATATTGTGTCCAATCTCATGATTAAATCTCGAATTTCGAAGCCAAATATGCTATGCAATAAAGTTAGGAAGGTACCTTAGGGATTTGAGGCCTTAAAATTGAGTTTTGGACCCTTAAACTTGGATTTTTAGGAGAGAGGTTAGAGAGAGAGTAGAGAGAGAAGGAAAAAGCTTCAAATGAAAGGTTTAACATGTTTATATAGTTCTCAAAACTTGGACACGGTGGAATTCTACCCGATACCGGCCTTAAACGAGGCTTTAGGTCGCACCCGATTAAGTTTCCGTCACCCGGCGGGGACGTTTCTAAAACTTATGAAAAAAAATTTTTGGGCTAAATTCATGAGTTCCTAAAGGGTTTGGAAACTCATTGGATGATAATAAACATATAACTTTAATTAACTAAACCCGAAAACGATATCGGGACATTTCGATATACGACGAGTTATACGGGTAGAATGGGTTTTCGGCGATGGAAAACTTCGGGTTGTTACACTTTCTTCTTCCCCTTCGTCCCTTTTTTCTTCTCCAAACTCGGCACCCACTCCATCTTCTCATTGTAAAAGTACTCTTGCAATTAGTGGAGCTGATGTGTGACTCGATAAATGTTCCCATACAGTATGTGTCCAAATCGGTTGATAAAAATATCATCAGGAAAACTATCATTAACACATAATTAGGGATGAGCAAAAGGACCGGGGAACCGGACGGAACCGGTTCCGAAACCGGAACTGGCACCCGGTGGAACCGGTCGGGCCGGGACCTATACTACAAATTTGTGATTATTTGGAACCGGGACCCGGAAAGAACCGGCTATTGGAACCGGCCCAAAACCGGGAACCGGCCCGGCTAGAAAACCATGTCACGTAGGGATGCCTTGATGAGCACGAATGCACGATCGAATCCCAGCTCCTGCTTGCGATACACACAAAAAAAAAAAACTTCTTCCTCCCATCTACTCTCAAATCGCAATCGGTCATTCGGTCTCATAACAAAAAAAAACGCAATCGTTCTTGGCTTCTTGTGAGTCACGGCCAGGATCCCACCTTCTGCCGGCTGCCACGATCCCAAGTCCCAACTCCAAGTTCACGATCGAACCCTACTCTCTTCAACAATCGACAATCAGGATCACTTCATCATCATTCAATTGATCAATTCTTCATCTCCAAGTTTCCATCGATTACAAGTTTCCATCTCCAAGATTCAATCGATCTTCAATTCTTTATCATCATTCATTGATTTTCATCTTCAATTGCTTCTGATAAGATTAAAACTAAATCTTGAAGATCGATTAGATCTTAAACAGGTAAATAAAGATTAAACAGCAAGAACACGAAAGCAATAAACAACTCAAGAATGAATCAAACGTGTCGAATGATTATAAAACAACCCTCAGAAGAGCTCGATCAAGAACATCAACTGTAAAGGGTTAGAAGGTTTACAGGAACGATAAAGAAAATCAAAGCTATCGTAATCTTCTCTATTGTATTCTAGATCGTTAACCTAATATGCATGCAAGCATATACTTATATAGTAAACCTAATAGGCTCACGGTTGGACAGGCCCAAACCGGAGTACAAAATAATTGGACTAATAACCGAGCCCAATGACGCAACACTTAAACGAATTTACAACCCAACAATCTCCCCCTTTGCGTCAATTGGAGCGAGATCTTCACTTCTTGCTTGGGCCAGCAGCAGCGGCAGGTACCTTCTTCTTTATAGTCTGAAACAGACGAGAGATAAGAGCAAGTATCGTTTGTCTGAATCTGATGTACCATTGAATCATATCGTTGAAGTATTTGATATCATCCGCTGCATTCTCTTTACACCTACGGATGATCCCTAACACATGCTCAAGACAAGCAGTGGTATAAAGATGTTTATCCGCTAAAGCAAAGAGACATTTCTGTCCTTCTGCTCTAGTGAACATGACCGAATTACGCCTCAGGTCAATCTTTCCCATCTTCATTTGATTGAGATCACTAGCTGAGCCAACAGGAGATATCTTCGGTTTTTTCTTGAAGACTGTGGCTATCTCCTGATCCATCAAGGCGACCTCCATGATGTAACAAACTATCATCCTTTTGAGATGGTCTATAATTGGACCATATTCAGCTTCATTCGTCAAAAGGATGTTATGCAGAACGATCCAATCATGGGGGTTGAGGTTCGGTAGATCTGCTAAGGATATAAGATGTTCGGTTCTTGCAGACCCTCTGATCACCCTGAACCGAACATTGATGAATCTCCCTTCGGTATATAGCTTTAAAACCCGAACGTTAACGATCTTCTAAGCGCTTCATGTTTGGTACTGTGGTTGAGCGGCCTTCAGATAGAATTCGATTAACTCCCTATCAACCTCAGGATTAGGATGAGGGACTTCAAAAATGTTGGAGAAGGCGTGGAAGATAAATGCCTTTCGAGTCAAGGGCATATCGAACTGCGAATCGACATAATTGTAGCAGTCGAAGGAGATCACCGGTTCGAGCCATAGGATGCTTCGAGTATCTATGGCCTCCTTTATCATTCTCTCCCGAGTCCAAGCAGGGAAAAGAGTCTTCCTGCTCTCGAGGAGATCGTGGGCTTCTTTCTTCTTGCGTTTGGCTTCTTCAGCTTCTCGCGCCACACGAATGTTTTCATTTTCAACATTGCGACTATTTTTGCGTTTCAGCAAGTCAGCAATGGTTTCTTTATCATCTTCATCCTCTTCCTCAGCTATTTTCTTCCCTTTATCCTTCACACCCGAACCCGAAGTTTGACCAGTAGGAGGAGGTTCGGTTGTGTGAGCAGCTTTTGAGGAAGGAGGTGGTTTCGATCCGGACTTCACTTCTCCCCCTTGTTTTGGAGTGGACACGAAACTAGGAAGCCCTTCAATTTTGCTGAGAAGGTCCAGGGCAGGAGTAAGTTTTTCAGCAAGGGTTCGCCTCACCGAATGATTGAGAATCGGATCGTGTGCTTCCAGGATGTTGGATAGGGCAGAGTGTACATCCGAAACACATGTTTTGATAACCTCCCGTTCGGATCGAAGAGCTTCAATCTGTTGTTGAGAGTTTGAAAGCTGAGCGCTCTTGACCTTGAGGGCGGTGGTTTTACTAGCAAGAACGTCCATTAACGAGTTTTCGGCAGCGAGATCCTCTTGAAGTTTAGCGAGGCGCTCGTCAATGGAGGCACGAAGGGCCGAGTTGTCGTCGCTGATGGATTGGCGAAGGGTAGCGAACGACTTCAACTCCGTTGAGACGAACGTGGCCAATTGTTGAACGATTGGTTCCAACGTTGTCTTTGTTGCATCTGCGCTCTCCTGTAAGGACTTTAACAGGGAAGAGGCTTTAGAGAATAGTTTATCGACTTTTGCGGTCGCAGCCTCACAAGCTTTTGTGGAGGTGTCTATTGCTGCAGTGGCAGAGGCGACGGAATCATGCTGAGCCCTAGAGAAGGCATCAACAATCTTCTGAAGAGAGGCTTCAGAGAGAGAGGACTGAGTGTTGGAGGAGGAAGCAAGAAGCAAGTCAAACTTCTCATTTAGCTCCTTAAGATGCTTCTTTGTTACTGGTGCATCGTCCTCGTCGTCGCTTTGGACTTGAAACGGACTAAAGTAGACCGAATCGAAGGTCATATTTTCCCCGCCAAGGAAAGGGTTATCTCCATCAGAGGCATGATCTGGAGATGTTGGGGGTGGGGAAGCTGGGGGTGTGGTGGTTTGTGTAGGTTCAGGTTGAGTGTTAGTGGGGGTAGTTTCGGGTGGTGGTTGAGTGTGGATAGGTTCGGTTGTATGCTGGGTTTCAGTTGTATGAGGAGGTTCGGTTACAGGTGGTGTTTCGGTTGCATCAGTATGAACCCCCGTATCAGATACGTTGGTTGTAACATTTGCAGTTGTTGTAGTTGTATCAGTGAAAATGGGTGGTGGTATAGGGATAGAGGTTTTGGGAATGGTGGTAGAGGGGTTTATGGTAGGAATGGAAGTAGGGATTGTTTGAGTAGGTGAGGGAATTGGTGAGACATGGATTTCCATGTCTGGGGTAGGAGATCGGGGTGGGGTGTTGCCTCTTGGAGGTGTTTCGCCTCTTTGAGAGCCGTCCGAATCCGAACTCTCACGGTCTGAATCACTCGAAGAGGATGCGATTACAAGCTTTCTCTTCGGTTGAGTCTTCCGTTTCTTCGGCTGCGGGGATTGTGCAGCTTTGGTTGGTTTCCTCTTCCTGGGAGAAGGACCTTTAGCACCTTTGGTCACTGGCTTCCCTTTCTCTGCCTTTTTGCCCCTATTAACAGGCTTATCAGCGTCATGGATGGACTTGAGCATTTCCTGTGTGAGTTCCCTCGGTCCAGACGCCTTGAACTCCTTAATTGTCCGGATGATCCTGCTGTCAGATGGAACATCGCCGTACATGGACTCCGGAATTGAGCCAATGAAAGAGAACTTGGATGCATCTGAGACGATGATCTTCGTGGTATGAAAAGTACCGATCGAAGACATCGATGCACCGACAGCAGTGGGAACATCAAATTTATCCATCGCCCATTTTGTGATGAGAGTCCAGAACCGGGCATACGACACCTCAGAATGTCGTGAAGAAGAAGAGAGGCTCTGGATGAGTTTTTGCTAGAGAACAAACCCATAGTCAAGATTGACTCCGTTGTAGACGCATACATTATCGACAAGAAGAGTCGACTAGAACCATCGGATCCTGAGCTCCGTTCAGATAAGCCCTTGAAGAGGACTGTGAACATGCCGTTCCACTGTGGCGGCAAGCAGGATTTTTTAAACTTCGCGGCGGAGGTGAGTGCCTCCGTGTACCCCATATTGTAAAACATGTTGTAAAGATGCCCAATCGGAATCGTCTCCAGATTAATTCTTGAAGGGTCTGCAGCAAACCCTAGCAATGTGCCAAATCATTGCCTTAATGGAGGTCTTGTGATCAGAAACCTCGAAGAACACCCTATCGACTGCTTTATCGTAATGTGCCGTCGCATACACCTGCGAGAGGAGCTCCATGGGCACAGACTCAACCCTAGAAAGTGCAGGAGCGATTTGTGAATACTTCAGGCACTCCATGATCGGAGACATGTAGGAATCGTACGCCAGAGGGGATAAGTCAATCACCAAACACTGTTGAGGGCGAATGGGAAGGATGTGTGAGGTGGCATGGACTGAGGATGATTTTGCCATTGTTGAAGATAGGAAGAAGAATATGAACAACAAAAGCTTTAGGGAATTTTTGCTCTCTTGGAAATTCGGATGTAGTAAAGAGGTAAATGGGAGTGGAGACTGCCTTTTATAGTGGGTGTAAGGAGAGAGAAAAATATGTTCAAATCTTCTATGGAAATATGAAAAGGTTTTCCGGAATGACAGTTAAGGCATGCGATGATCACGTAGGAGAGAGAGTATCAGATTCCTAGGAACACGCTGCCCAACAAGCGCCGTTTCAGAAGAAACCGTTTTAATTCCACACGCGCCTTGATGTGCCAGAGAGGAACCGCTTGAAATTCGCACACGCGTCCATTATGTCAGTTAAAGAATGGGCGTTTCAAATTCGCATGCGTCCCTTTTTAACCGCCGTTTGAAATTCAATCTTTTTATCTCCCGCCTGAGTCAGCAACCCTTCATCTTATCTTTTAAATGGCATCTTTTGAAGTAATTTCCCACGTGGATGATTTTTGACCACGTCTTAATAATTAACCACCAATGCAATAAAACAGCCTGTAATTATTAGTACCAGATTTTTGGAAAATCAAAGATTTTCGTGCTAAGAGTGTAAAAAGAAAAGAAATAAAGCAACTCTTTTTAGGAATAAATGTGATGTCAATAATGACACGAAACAAATGATCCCGGGCACGAATCTCTTCCTTCAAGATCAAGAGAGACCTTAAAGTGTTGATGTGGTTTCCCGTTGAATGACGATCAAACACTTATTAATAAATGTTGAAAGACTTCTTTTAATTAGGCTACTTAAGGGTGGCTTTCGCTTTGATGCAACAATTCTAATCTTGAAATAAGAAAGAAAGTGAACAAAGTACTTGTGAGACCGGTGTAGTCTGTTGAACAAGTAGGTAGGAATTAATTTTAAATTGGCTTGGAAAATAGAAAATCTCAACAAAAAAAAGAAAAACTGGATCCCAAGGGAAGAAATGTTATGGTGTTTAACAATTTCATAGGAATCACACAAAATAAAAATTTGAGATTTCATCAAGATACATCCGTCAATTCTTTGGTGAAAACTTGAGCAAATTAATTGTTCACCGTCAATTCAGATTTGGTGTTGAATTTTGGGTTTCACTCAGCTCGTAGTGGCACGAAACTGAGATCATAAACACAATTGTTGTGTAACCATAAACCTCAGTGGTAATTTCTGAGAGTCTCAAGGGTTACGTTGATGAAATGAATGTAATGGAGAAATGTAATTGAGATGGTGTAAGAAATTAAAGTACCTCTGCTGCAAAAATAATGACCAAGCAGAAAAACTCTTATCTAATGTGAGAAGAGAGTGAGGTAGCTCACGATTAGACTAAATGTGACAGCCTGATTGGGAAGACAAGGTTTGTTTATACCAAGTCATTAAGGCTATTATTCAGAATCTTATGAGGCTTGGGAGACATACAGCAGCATGCTTCTAGGGACACTTAAGTAATCCAACAATTATATCCCCATAAACAAACGAACACACAAAAATAAAATAAGAAAATATTTTTGGAGTTTTTGATATATATAAAAAAAATAAAAGAAAATAAAATAATAAAAAAAATTAAGCAAGAAAAAAATAACACTTAGAAAGAGTAACAAAAAAAAAAAAAAAAAAAAAAAACTTTGGAAAAAATTTGGTAACCGAACCCGAACGTTCGGTTGGTTTCAGTTGAAGAAAATTTTGAAAAATCGAACACGAGCGTTCGGTTGGTTTCATTTTTGGAAAATTTTGAAAAACCGAACCCAAACCTTCGGTTCGTTTCGGTTTTGGAAAATTTTGAAAAACCGAACCCGAACCTTCGGTTGGTTTCGGTTTTGGAAAATTTTGAAAAACCGAACCCGAGCGTTCGGTTGGTTTCGGTTTTGGAAAATTTTGAAAAACCAAACCCGAACCTTCGGTAGGTTTCGGTTTTGGAAAATTTTGAAAAACCGAACCCGAACCTTCGGTAGGTTTTGGTTTTGAAAAATTTTAGAAAACCAAGGAATTTAGGCTTGCAATAAGAAAATACTTTTGACAATAAGATAAACAACTTTGTACATGAAATTTACAACCAAGAAAACTACCTTTGTGGTGATGAGCGAGTCAGATGATTTAACCGAACCTGAATGTTCGGTCAATTTCGCTTCTTACGTTTGAGGTTGAGAGGTAGTTTGAGGTACTGACTCTGATTCCATCATACCTAGCCCTTGTAAAATTCTGTTGAATGATGCTTCAGGAAGAGCTTTGGTAAAGACGTCAGCTAGTTGATCAGTGGTTCTTACAAAGTGTACTTCAACGTTTCCATCTTCCACATGATCTTTGATGAAGTGATACCTCAGTGCTATGTGTTTGGTTTTAGAGTGTTGCACTGGGTTATGACATATCCTAATTGCACTTTCAGAGTCACAATATAGTGGGATCTTCTTCATATTGAGTCCATAGTCTCGAAGTTGACTCTGGATCCAAATCACTTGAGAGGTGCAGGATGCAGCGGCTATGTATTCAGCTTCGGCAGTAGACAACGACACGCACGTTTGTTTCTTAGATTGCCAGCTAACCAACTTCCCGTCAAGGAATTGACAGCCGCCAGTGGTGCTTTTTCTGTCGAGTCCACATCCTCCAAGGTCTGCATCTGAGTAGGCTTGAACGAAGAAGCCTGAGTTGGAAGGATACCATAGACCTAAGGAGACAGTTCGCTTGAGATATCGTAGAATGTTCTTCACTGCAAGCATGTGAGGTTCGCGTGGGTTTGCCTGAAATCTAGCACAGTAACACACAGAAAACATGATGTCAGGCCTGCTAGCAGTAAGATACATTAGTGAGCCTATCATTTGACGATAGAGCCTGATATCAACAGCCGGTTTGTCCAGGGATGGAGTTAGCTTGGTGCCGAATGCCATTGGGACCCATCATGCCAAATTTTTCTAAGAGAGTCTTCGTGTAAGCTTCCTGATTCATAAAGATGCCTTCGGGTCCCTGTCTAATATTTAAGACAAGGAAAAAGTTAATAGGACCCATTGAGCTCATTTCAAATTTAGTCTCCATCAGCTTTCTGAATTCAGCTGTTAGGCTGGGATTCGTTGAGCCAAAGATGATATCATCGACATAAATTTGAACGATCATAAGGTGGTTACCTTCCTTTTTGCAAAAGAAGGTTGGGTCAACCGAACCTTGTTTGAATTTAGACATCTTTAAGAATTTAGTAAGTGTTTCATACCAGGCTCTCGGAGCTTGTTTGAGTCCATACACAGCTTTATCCAGAATGTAGCAATGATTGGGATACTTTTCGTTCACGAAACCAGGAGGTTGCTCCACGTACACTGTTTCTTCGAGTTCTCCATTAAGAAAGGCACACTTGATGTCCATTTGGAAAACTTCAAAGTTTTTGTGGGCAGCATAAGCAAGAAATATTCTTACAGATTTCAGCCTAGCTACAGGAGCGAAAGTCTCTTCATAATCAATCCCTTCCTCCTGACAATATCCTTTTACTACCAGACGAGCTTTGTTCCGTATAACGTACCCTTCCTTGTCCATTTTATTCCTAAAGACCCATTTGAGACCAACAACTGAGGCATCTGGAGGAGTTGGAATGAGGCGCCAGACTTTGTTCCTTTCAAATTCGTTCAGTTCGTCTTGCATCGCTTGAACCCAATCGGAGTGATCGAGAGCAGTGTTAACTGTCTTCGGTTCAACTTTTGATACGAATGAGTTAAACATGCAAAATTCAACTTTGGAAAATAAGGATGTCTGCTTTGCCTTGAGTTGTGATCGGGTCAGAACCTTTTCAGAGACATCCCCAACCACTTGAGAGACAGGATGGTCTCTGGTCCATTTGGTGAGGGGAGGGTAGTTTGGATCAAAGGTTGGGTCCAGTTCAGCATTGATCATTTCTTCTGGCTCGGATTGGCTTTCGTAGTCGAATGACATATCAGATTGCTCCCCCTCGATAGATGAGCTTTCTGGAATGCTTTGAGAAACTTGAGGTTCAGAGGTTTCTTGTGGTGCTAGGCTTTCAGGCGTTGATGCACCTTCGGATGGTGAAGCACTTTCAGTTGGAGAAGTACTTTCGGGAGCAGTTGGAGAGCTTGGCTCCCCCTCAACATGTGAGGCCGGTTGAGTTGATGACGGTTGATCCTCCCCCTCGACGGAAGCATCGTTTGATGGAGGTTCGTCAGAATTCGATCCTCCTTCATTCATTCTCCTGGCAGCTTCTTCGACAATTTGCTTCATGTGATTTACCTTGTTGTCTGTTGCGCCTGCTTCTGAGAGAGTAGCTTTCTCAGGTTCGTCAAATAGCTCCATAAACTTCTCGAATAGATTAGCGATCGAGACTGTGACTTGGCCAGTTTGAGGAAAGATTTCCCCAGCTGTGTCTTCTTTGGCCTGTAGCTTTTTGACATAGCTATCATCGAAAGTCACGTAATAAGTCTCTTCGATTTTTCTCGAACGCTTGTTTAGAACTCTGTATGCTTTGGAAGTGAGAGAGTAGCCCAGAAAGATTCCCTCGCTGGCTTTGACATCGAACTTGTTGCGGTGTTCTTTAGAGTTAAAGATGAAACACCGTGAGCCGAACACATGGAAAAATTTCACATTGGGCTTCCTGTTGTTGAGAATCTCATAAGGTGTGAGCGTGAATCGCTTGTTGAGATAAGACATGTTCTGTGTAAAACAAGCAGCAGAAATAGCATCAGCCCAAAAGTAAAGAGGTAAGGAAGCGAAACTTAGCATGGTTCGGGCCGCTTCACACAAAGATCGGTTTCGTCTTTCGACAATTCCGTTCTGTTGAGGTGTGTAGGGAGCTGAGAAGTTGTGACTTATTCCCTTTTCTGCCAGGAATTCTTCAAATTCTCTATTTTTGAATTCCAGACCATTGTCGCTCCTGATGTTGCGACCCACCTTCTTCAGCTGTACTTCAATCTGCTTGATGAACACTTTCAGCTTATGAGTCGCTTCAGATTTAAGCTTTAAGAAGAACACCCATGTAAATCGCGAAAAGTCATCAACAATAACAAGAATATACTTGCTACCACCGATGCTTTCGATAGATGATGGACCACACAAATCAATATGAAGTAATTCAAGTGGTTCAACAACTTTAGTGTTAATTATAGATGGATGACTTTGACGACTCTGCTTCCCCATTTCGCATGCAGCACACAAATGATCTCTATCGAACTTGAGCAATGGAAGACCTCGAACATGACCTCCAGTGATAACAGACATATAGCTGGGTTTCCTTTGATGGGTTTGAGGTTTAGAGAAAACATTTCACCCTTACGCTCCGATTTGAGAATAACTTTCTTTGTCTTCTTCTCAATAATTTCAGAACCCTCATCGTCGAATGAGACTTTGAGACCGGTACCTCCAACAAGCTGAGATACACTGATGAGGTTGTGTTGTAGTCCTTCCACGTATGCCACCTTCCTTATAGTGAAATCACCATTGGTAATCATTCTGTATCCCTTTATGGTGCCGAAGGAGTTGTTTCCAAACTTGACGTTGCCACCATTTGTAAGAGACCTGTATTCCCTGAGCTCTTCTTTCCTCCCTGTCATGTGACGCGAGCAGCCACTATCGATGTACCATTCTTCGTCAAACTGCTCGTCACTTATAACCTGCAAAAATTAAGCAGATTTAGGAACCCAAAGTTTCTTGGGTCCACGTGAGCCTTTCACAGGTACAGGAATAGTAAGAGAGATGTCAACAAGATATGTTCGTTTTATTAGTGTTGTTTCATCTTTCTTTTTGATGGTAAAAACTTTGATTTTATTAGGATTAGGTGCGTTCGGTTTAGACTCTGGTTTGGATGCAGAAACCTTCTGTTTGCCTTTTTGTTCAGCTGACGAATGAGATTTTTGAGAATGAACAGAATGAACTTTAGAGCGAGATGGAGATGAATTGGAAGAATTAGAAGAATTAGAAGAATTAGATGAGTGAGATTGAGAGGGCTTAGATTGAGATGACTTCTTGGCTGGAGACTCTAGGTAGCCTTTTTGCTTTTGATCATTGGTGGGACTGACCTTAGAGTTTTGATCTCTTTTGATTTCAGAACCGAACCTTTGCTTTCGGTTGGTTTTGTTCTCTGAACCGAACCTTTGCTTTCGGTTGGAGTCATCCTCAGAACCGAACCTTTGCTTTTGGTTGGAGTCATCCTCAGAACCGAACCTTTGCTTTCGGTTGGTATTCTTTTCTGAACCGAACCTTGGCTTTCGGTTGTTGTGGCTCTCGTGCTTTTTAACAGGATTATTCTCAAACTTTAGATTCTTGTCTTGATGTGAGAAATATGCATTCTGGGATTGCCATAATTGTTTCCTTTCAGAGAGATTCTTCCTGTATCTCTGGTTTCTTTGACGTTTCTGATTCCTCATCTGCTTCGGTTGATGATGGATGTTGGCTTTCATTTTCGGTTTCTCTTTGGCTAGTTCACTTTGAACTGTGGAAGTTTCACTTTGAACCGAGGAACTAGAGGGAATGTCTTCTTTTACCGAACTTCCATTTTCTTGAGGAATGTCTTTCGTACCACTGGTACTTGGCATATTGAAATTATCTGGCTTGTTCAAGGGTTCAGGTACGTATCTACCTTTACTTTTCCATGAGGTCCTTTCAGATAAGCCTACCGTTTCATCAGCATTATCGATTGGAGCTGACCAGAAGAACTCATCGCAGCCATCAGCATTATCTTCGTTTACAATTGCTGTGAGTTCAGCAGTCTGATGTTTGGTTACTCCTGTGACCTTGTACACTTGATTTGGAGTGGTCCTAACCTTTTGATATACAACGGCTTTCTCTGCTAAGATCGGGGACTTTTGTTGGGACAATCGAGCGAATTCCACTGAATTTTCTGAAATTAGATTCTTGTGGTTTTCAGGTTCGCTTTTCACAAATTCTGAGCAGTCAACCGTGTCCTCTACAGAAATTTCACTCATATTGTCATCCTCATTAAGCTCAGATGCATTTTCAACATCAATTTTGTTTTCTGAGCTCAAGTTGGCGTTTAAAGAGTCAAATTTTTGTATGGTTTCGGTTCTCAGTTTAAGTCTATCATTTTCATCCAAAAGGTTTTTAAGCATGTCCTTATGGTCCTTGGATTTAATGAAAGATTCTATTTTGTCCAGTCCATACATATAGGTCGGATTGACGTCATCAGATGATATCCCACTCTCACAATTATAAGCTTCAGCATCAATTTCATCCTCCTTAAACTCAAGGAAGGGCAAAATCATGCGATGAATCTTTTGTCCTATTTCACAATCCAAGTGAAGCTGAGTAATATTAGTGTAAAGACGTTTTGCAATCAAACAAAAAACATTTCGCTGTTTTAACAGCTTTAAATTGTCTCTTTGTAAATAAATGTTTTCATCTTTTATTTTGACTAATTCTGACTCCTTCAACTCGATCCACATGCGCCGTTCCTCACTCTTCGAAGACGCCCTGCTTAATTGATCAGTTAGGTTAGAATTGGTGACTCGAGTTTGAGTTAAACTACTATCTAGATGAGAGATTCGTGAATTAACACTTTTTAGTTCTTTTTCATATGAGCATTGTGGTACTTTAAATTAGACAAAAACCGATTGTACCTTCTTGATCAGTTCATCGAGCTCGTTGAACTGCACGCTGAGCGGTTTGGCTGTAAAGCACATATCCTGCTGCTCCTTCGGTTCATTGCTTCCACCATCAGTGTTGTATCCCCTCATCTGAGATACTTCAGACACCATCAAGCACCTTCCTCCACTGCTCTCCTCTTTTGCCACACAAGCCTTTCCATGAGAAGGCTTCCTCACTTCATCGTCTTCAGAGTCGGTTGACCAAACTTCCACGCCACCGAACTCGTCATCAGCAACCGAACCCTGCACAATTAGAGCATTCATGGAAGGGTTAGCGGTAGATTTCTTCTTCCTTATCTCATCAAGCTTTTTCTGCAGCAAAGCTTCCTCATCCTTTTCAGCCATCTTTTTGAGGACACAATCCTTTACATAGTGGTTTTTCCCTCCACAGTAGTAACAGCTTAATCCAGAATCACCGTCTACCTTCGGTTCCTTCTTAGACTCTTCAACCTTCGGTTTATCTTTAACCTTTTCTGAACTATAACTCCCCTGCCAGTTTCAGTTTTTGTTGCTGGGGAATCTCTTCTTAATGAACCTCTTGGGGTTAGACACCATCATAGCATAATCCTCAGACGTGAGGTCATACTCCTCCAAGTTGAGGTCTTCGTCCTCCATCAGCGAACCTAAGCTTGAGACAACATTCTTCTCCTGCAACACAATCTTCTCCTGAGATTTGAGAATACCCACCAGTTTCGTCAAAGAATATGATTTAAACTGCTCATGGGCTTTAACTATAGACACCACTGCTCTCCACTCTGATCTTAGACAATTTAAAAACGTAACCTTCTGCTCAATAAGCTTCCTTTCGATGTCATGTTTGATCATCTTGCTCAGAATATGATTGAAGCGATCGAACGTTTGGGTCACAGTTTCTTCGGCTCCTTGCCTGAATTCTCCAAACTCAGACAAGAGTAAGGTTTGGATAGAGTGTTCAAGATCCTCGTCTGTAGAGTACAATTCACGTAGCCTATCCCAAACTTCCTTTGCCGTCGTGCATGAACTTACCAACCTGAAAGTGTCGGACTGAAGGGCGAATCTGATCAATCTTAACGCCTTGATATTGCACCGGAATTTATCTTTTTCATCTTGCGCAATATTTTTAATATCCTTCAGTAGATCATTATACTCCTTTTGAGTTTTAATAATCCTTGAAGTTACAGAATGAGAAAACGGTCTATTAATATTTGCTTCCCAGATGAGGTATCCATTATCCTCAGATCCTATAACATAGTCTTCAAAGTGATGCGCCCAGACTTCATAATCATGGGTGTATAGGATGGGAATCTTCATGGTTGATCCAATGCTGTTGGAAATATTGATGGGATTCGATTGCGACTCGTCCATTATGATTAAATAACCTGTTCAAAGATCAGACTTGTAATAAATCAAATTAGGGCAAAACAATAAATATCAAGATACGTCAATAATGAGATGACGGCTCAATAAATATCAGTAATTGCGGAAAACCCTAATTGAAACCTTTTTCACAGAAAGGAAGTGTATCGATTACACAGCCTCCTGCTCTGATACCAATTCATAAGATTAAAACTAAATCTTGAAGATCGATTAGATCTTAAACAGGTAAATAAAGATTAAACAGCAAGAACACGAAAGCAATAAACAACTCAAGAATGAATCAAACGTGTCGAATGATTATAAAACAATCCTCAGAAGAGCTCGATCAAGAACATCAACTGTAGAGGGTTAGAAGGTTTACAGGAACGATAAAGAAAATCAAAGCTATCGTAATCTTCTCTATTGTATTCTAGATCGTTAACCTAATATGCATGCAAGCATATACTTATATAGTAAACCTAACAGGCTCACGGTTGGACAGGCCCAAACCGGAGTACAAAATAATTGGACTAATAACCGAGCCCAATGACGCAACACTTAAACGAATCTGCAACCCAACAGCTTCAATGATTCAAACTATGGATGTTCATGAAGATCAAGTAAGAGCATATATTTATATTTCATGTTTTAAGATTATATACTTCAATATTAGCTTCAAATCTTCAATGCTTCAATGATTCACCAAATAATGGCATGCATGCAAGTTTTTTTTCTTTGGTTTTGTTGTCTCCATTCCAAATATATGCATTGTTATCCCTACTTAATTAAAAGATCTTGATTTTTGATCATAGTCTCATAGTGGAGTACTCCTTTACGGATGAAAGGTTGTACATATAATATATGTTTCATGTTTTAAGCTCCATTTAACAATGTACTTTGTAGACATACATGCAAAATTTTTGTTAGATTAGTTTATTGTTTATAGTATGAATGTAATTATGTAAGATTGTCAAAACTACGAATTTGTATAGTACTTTTGTTATATAATTAATGTGTAAAATTGACATTGTAGGATTTGGATGGGCTACCAAATGTACCATCATCAAGATACCGAAACTCGGATGCTCATGATGCCAATATTGAAGATGGTAATCCGGCTAATTGGATTGGAAAAGACTTTGATGACCGAGTAAGATTAGTATTTAGCTCATTAGCAATATTTATTTCTTTAGCAATCTGTCCAAATATTAAATTGTGCATAACTAGTTCAATTTAACTTGTTTTGACCTGAATCTTTTTCCTACATGTAGATTAGGATTTGTAGTTGAGTTTACACTATAAAAACGCTTGATTTGGTTAAAAATTGAATGAGTTACAAGCCCCGCAAGGAAGGGTGTCAAATCTGATTTTTTTTTTTTTTTTTTTTGTAACAGCAATAAAACGTGATGTGATTTTGTTGTTCAAATGTGCATAACTCATTCAGTTTAACTTGTTTTGACCTGAATCTTTTTCCTACATGTAGATTAGGATTTTTAGTTTAATTTAGACTATAAAAACGATTGATTTGGTTAAAAATTGAATGAGTTACAAGCCCCGCAAGGAAGGGTGTCAAATCTGAATTTTTTTTTCTAACAACAATAAAACGTGATGTGATTTTGTTGTTCAAATATGCATAACTCATTCAATTTAACTTGTTTTGACCTGAATCTTTTTCCTACATGTAGATTAGGATTTGTAGTTGAATTTAGACTATAAGAACGCTTGATTTGGTTAAAAACTGAATGAGTTACAAGCCCCGCAAGGAAGGGTGTCAAATCTGAATTTTTTTTATATTTATTTTTCAGCATTTAAACGTAATATGACTTATTATATGTTTTATTTTGTGAATATAGGATTATGGAGAAGATTCAGAAGAAGATTATATAGAAGAAACACCGGCATTGAATGTTATACCAAGTGATGAATCAAACCAAGAAGAGGAGCCACAAGAACAACAACCTTCAAAAAAACGAAAATTTGCAACCACACAAAAACAAAGACAACCAAAAAAACCAACACAAACAAAAAAACCACCACCACCACAAAAACAAACACAAGAAAAATACCCAACAAAACCAAAACCCAAAAACAAAAAAAAGACTCAAAAGGAGTTAAGGGACCGGATTAACCCAACCAGACGAGGTGAGGGTAGAGATAATTGTACCGCTCCTGTTTGGAAATACTTCGAGATCGAATGGATAAAGGAGGATGATGGAATTGAAAGAAAGTGGGCCGAATGTAATTATTGTTTACATTTACTAGCCGCAGATCCAAACCGGAATGGTACAACTTCAATAAACAAGCATTTTAATGGGTGCAAGTTAAATCCAGACAACATACCGAAACAAGTTGATGACAAACAACAAAAGTTGTCATTTACGAAAGCTCCTAATGGTGAGGGTCATGTATACACATGGAAACATGATGATACTAGGATCCAACTTGCCTTGCTAGGGCTTTTCACCATCGGGGAACTACCATTTAAATTCATTGAAAACGAGGCATTCATAGAATTTGTAAACGCCCTCAATGGTAGCGTGAAATTGCCTTCAAGGCATAAAATTTCTCGTGATGTTGTGTCATTCTATTTAATGGAGAGGCAGAAGTTGTACAAACATTTGAGCAACCCCAAAACAGCCATCCACTTGACAACCGACACGTGGACATCCTCGTGTCAAAAGATAAATTATATGGTTGTCACGGCCCACTTCATTACCGAAGATTTTGTCATGCACAAAAGGGTAGTCAACTTTAGAGAGGTTGATACTCACAAAGCTGAAGACATGGCCCGGGAGTTGCTAATTTGCATAAACGAGTGGGGGATGAAGAATGTCATGACGATGACCGTTGATAATGCCAAGACAAATGACGCGGCAATCAACATCATTGTGAAAGAACTACCGGGTATTTACGAGAATGGCAAACATTTTCACATTAGGTGTATGGCTCATATCATAAACCTAGTTGTGAAAATGGGGTTAAAACACGAAGTTTATCATGTAAAAAACCTACAAGATGCGGTGAAATACATTAGAGCCTCCCCGCAACGGATCAAGACGTTTAAACAAGCCATGAAGGATGCGGCTGTAGAAAGTCAAAGGTTTTTGTGTGGTGAAACTCCAACAAGGTGGAACTCTACCTTTGAATTGCTAAGATCAGCGTACGATGTGAAAGACGCATTTCTCGAATATAGCCATCAAGGTAAATAAAATCAATTAATCAAATATATTTCAACACTAAAATTAGCAATATTTATTTCTTTAGCAATCAGTCCAAATATTAAATTGTGCATAACTAGTTCAATTTAACTTATTTTGACCTGAATCTTTTTCCTACATGTAGATTAGGATTTGTAGTTGAGTTTAGACTATAAAAACACTTCATTTGGTTAAAAATTGAATGATTTACAAGCCCCGCAAGGAAGGGTGTCAAATCTGAATTTTTTTTTTCTAACAACAATAAAACGTGATGTGCTTTTGTTGTTCAAATGTGCATAACTCATTCAATTTAACTTGTTTTGACCTGAATCTTTTTCCTACATGTAGATTAGGATTTGTAGTTGAATTTAGACTATAAAAACGCTTGATTTGGTTAAAAATTGAATGAGTTACAAGCCCCGCAAGGAAGGGTGTAAAATCTGAATTTTTTTTTCTAACAGCAATAAAACGTGATGTGATTTTGTTGTTCAAATATGCATAACTCATTCAATTTAACTTGTTTTGACCTGAATCTTTTTCCTACATGTAGATTAGGATTAGTAGTTGAATTTAGACTATAAAAACGCTTGATTTGGTTAAAAATTGAACGATTTACAAGCCCCGCAAGGAAGGGTATCAAATCTGATTTTTTTTTCTAACAACAATAAAACGTAATTTGATTTTGTTGTTCTTTTTTTGTAGATCCAATGTTTCACAAAACTGTGGGAAGGGTACCATCACATTCAGATTTTGAGATGATTAAAAAGATGATGGAGTTCCTTGAGAAGTTTAAGAAGAAAACTGAAAAAGTTTCGTGTTCAACAAAGCCTATCTTCCATACGTATACCCGGGAGATCCTAGATATAGAGCAACATCTTAGGAAACATGAAACCAACCCGAATTTTATGTTTATGGTACCGGATATGAAAGATAAATATGACAAATATTGGGGTGACTATGATACTATAAGTGATTATGTCTTCTTTGCGACATTGTTAGATCCTCAATGCAAGTCAAAGTTTATGAAAGTTGTTTTTACCCAAATGCTTTAAGCCAAAAACAAAGATAAAAAGATGTCCGCTGATGAGATAGAATCCAAAGCACGTGCAAAGGTTATTGATATTGAATGCAAATTGGACAAGTTTTTCAAGACATACTTGGAAAGGTCAAACATGACCTCATCGTCTCAACAAGAAACTCCCGAAGAAGTTGTTAATTTTGATGACGAAAACGAGTTCTTTGGAAGCTATATGACGTCGGGAAGTTTCCCCTCGACTTCCTCAGAAAGTCAATTGCAACGATACTTAAACGAGGACCCAATCGGATTTGACAAAGGATATGATATCCTCACATGGTGGAAAAATAATGCGGTGCGGTTCCGATCGTTGCTCGAATGGCAAGAGGTATCGACCTTCTTTTACTCTAATTTAAATTTTTAATTTATAAATTTGTGTCGTGTATTATACACTAATTTGTTTATTATTAGATATTTTGGGGATGCAAATTTCCACCGTAGCATCCGAATCCACATTCAGTAATGGTCGTCGAGTAATTACCGACTACCGTACTAATTTATCCGTTGTGATTGTGGAGGCATTGATATGCACTCAAGATTGGCTAAGAAAGAGTAGCTTGCCTATATATGACTACGACGAAGTGCACGATGTGTTAGCTGACGATGACCTCGCTATCGGTAATACACTAATACTTGTTACATCTTATTTTTAACTTCTTATTAGTATTTGTTACATTTTAGAAAGTAATAACGTTTTTCTTTTGAATTATATATAGACATTGTGGATGCTATACACAACTTGAAGCTAACGGGGAAGAGATCGGAGAATTAGTCAAAATATCAAAGAAATGTTGGAATCCACATATTAGACTTTTTTTTTTTTTTTTTTGGTGAAACTTGGAAGTATATTTTGAATGTCGAAAGTGTATTTTGAATGTCGAAAGTGTATTTTGAATGTTGAATGTTTGAATGTTGGATACTTAAGAATATAACTTTGACGACATCCATGTTTAATTTGCTTGTAATAATTTAAATAAAAGACCCATGGTTAATTTGCTTCAATGTTGAATCGTTTATTAAAATGTTTATTATTAAAATGTTGATTATTTACTAGTATTTAAACATCCACTTCTTCATAAAAAACCAATAAAACGCAAAGTAAATTAGTCCTTGGAATTACTCGAAAAACCGGAAAAAATCGGACCGGAAAAACCAATAAAACGCAAAGTAATTTAGTCGTTGGGTACATCAAAATTTAGCCGGTTCCATACTCGAAAAACCGGCAAAAACCGGACCCGGAACCGGAACCGGTAGAACCGCCGGGCCGGTTCGGTTCTTTATTTTTGCCGAAGCCGGTTCCCCGGTCCGGTTCGGTTCGGGCCGGTTCCGGCCGGTTCGGTTCTTTTGCTCATCCCTACACATAATGCCATAAATCTC
This sequence comes from Lactuca sativa, assembly GCF_002870075.4. Taxonomy (NCBI): domain Eukaryota; kingdom Viridiplantae; phylum Streptophyta; class Magnoliopsida; order Asterales; family Asteraceae; genus Lactuca; species Lactuca sativa. Next base: position 24,838,200 of record NC_056628.2, read on the forward strand.
ACTATTTCTCACTAGATATTTCTAATTTGTCAATAAAACTGTTTGAAAAAAATTACTCATGTGCTTCAAAAATAGAAATATTTGGGATATACCAATTTCAGACAGATAAGAACATATTTGGTCGTCGACAACAAATCATTTGACTAGTATGTAGTGAGTCTATTGTTAACAGAAAATAAATTACATTGATGGTCCCTGTGATTTGTAATAATTTGTGTGTGGTTCCCAACTTATTTTTTTAACTCGTACCGTCCATATGATGTATTTTTGTTGTGTGTTTGGTCCCTACCAAACATAAAAAGACTAAGGGGTCGTTTGATACTTGCCGACGGGGTTAGAGCTAACTGGGTTAGAAGCTGATTGGGTTAGAAATTATGACTAAATTTACATCTGACTGAAATCATGTTGTTTGGTTATGCATCTGACTGAATTTGCTGAATAATCAAAACGATCATTTTACCCTTATGTTATGTTTGCAACACATCATGAATCTATTTAGTTATATCAATATCATTTAATACAAAAGCAATTCTCACAATTACACTCGTGTAAACTTTTGTCAAAACAATTCTCTTAATTACAAATATTCATCAAATCATATAAAATCATTTTCACAATTATATTGATTTACAAAATGATTGAATTTCTACGTATACACAAACTAATTTGAGTGTTTTTCTTTATTCCAAAAATATGGGTAACAACCCAATTGACAACTTTATATATTGCTTTCTTCAAGATTCAAAGAGGGTGATGATCTCTTCTATGAAGTACCAACATACATACATAATTCTACAGAATTTCTACTTCCTCCTTAAACTAATCACGAGCTGCCTCAAACCACTTTGCATCATTCCCATTGTCTAGAACACCTAGAAGGACAATTTTGTTAATAGCTTCAGTTTCATGGCTACCTAATAATCAGTGTAGAAAGAAAGGGAAGAACAGCAAATAGAAACTAACAAGCTTGAACTGAAAGCATAAGACTGCACAGCAGGAAAAAAAATAAATAAACATCAAAATATGATACAAACACAATTTCAGACAGAGAATCAAAATCAGAAAGATGAAGTAAGGATTTTTTTTCCCCACAGATTTGGCATAATAGGAACCAAAATCAAATAAAAGTCACATATTTCAGATAGATTTCACAGCAGAAAAAAGAGGGAAGAACAAAAAAAATTGAATAAACACAATTTCAGATAGAGAAGCAAAATCAGAAAAACGAACCATGGTTTCTAGGAATAAAAATCAGTTGCAAGTCACACACTTCATATAGAGATGAACAATCAATCGATCAGGTTGTTTAAAAAAAAGACGAAACAGATGCTTACTGTTGACGCAGCTCTGCCTGGAGAATGAGGAGGTCGGACTAATGCGTCAATTTGTGTTTTGTTCTCTATCTAAAAAGGGAAACTGGACTGAAAGAATCGTGCTTTGTTGCTGCATGTTTTTCTATTAGGTCAAGAGGGCAGATAAGGGAAGAAGAGGGCAGCGGACATTTTTTTTAGTCGGCCACATATTTGGAACGGACCGAGTAAGCTCTTTGGGTCAGCAATTCTTACCGAGTTAGCAAAATTTTGGATTTACCAAACAGCCTGACTGCGACAGAGTCAGCAGTTAACTCTTACCAGACCCAGTAAGCTCAAATCAAACAACCCCTAACCCGTTCTCATTTTTGTTTTTTATATATTTTGTTTAGTGTAAATTATATGAATGGTCCCGGCCCTCTGGTTAGTGGTAATTTTCGCGTTTGGTCCTTAACTTATTATTATTTTTTTTTAACTCGGACAATACCTATAGTATAATTTTGTTGACTGCTTGGTTGCTGTTTGACCGGAAAAAAAACTATTATGCCCTTATTAATTCATTTTTTAATTAATATTATTGTTATCTATGTATTTCTTTTTTTACTTTTTATATGTATTTAATGGGACCCACTAATCTATACAAACCGCACCAAAGCCAAACAATCACCACCATCTTTGACAACGACCACTACATCCAACAACAACCATTACCTCCAACAAACGATTCCAAAAAACTTACCGGAGAAATCCCATAGGAAATGGTAGGATTTTTTTTAGGTATTTAAGGTACCAAATCATAATCGATTTTACATTTTTGTTTGATAATCAGCCAAGGAAACGGTAGGATTTTTTAGGGTGTAATATCATTAAGTTCCTATGGGATTTCTCTTGTAATTTGGTGGTGGATGATTTTGGATGTGGTGGTTGGTGGGGTTTGTGTAGATTAGTGGGTCCCATTAAATACATATAAAAAATTAAAAAGAAATGCATAAATAATAAAATTAATTAACAAAAAAAATCATATTATAGAAGTGAAAAAACAAAAAATTGTGACCAAATTACTCCAAACCATTGGCACCATTAATGTTATTTACTCTATGAAAACATATGTATCCTTTCCCATCTGGGGCCAACCTCATATACACAAACCAATTCCTTCGGCTTATAGAAACTATGGAACCTTTGACTATTAACCTAATGTTCTTAAATATCTTTCTTAGGAACAAAACAACATAATCTTGTGAACGCAATAACCCAAATAGAGATTAGAGAAAGGGAAAACAGGATCTAAAATGTCACTGTCACGTTGTCGTGATTATTGACTTGCTAGCCGTACCTGATCCTCACTTTGATTCTGTTGGACATTTGTATCTTAAAGATATATGTCTTTTCCCCTTTGAGCAGGCGGATTAGCATCCGAGTAACATTAAACTAATCGACATGTTACAATCAGGTTGCTAGACATTGTCGGGGGTGTATGAATTAGACTGTATATTAACGATAACATTTTTACGTCGGGGATTATAACAATGTTTACTTCTGAGAAATTTGCTCTTCGTAAAGTTGTAGATGATAATCCTTCTCTTGCTCCATCCGAAACCAGGTCAAATCTCATAAAGGATCATCAGAAACCATTCCTTAGCAACTTTGAAAATTTCGGTAAACTTTATTTCGATTTCACCTCATCACCCGGTGTTCAAAATACTTCAAAGGCTAAAGATTTCCAGTTGAAAGAAAATGAAGAGGGCTCAGCTTTTTCATCTCTTGGGATTGTTAAAGACTATGCAAGCAGATCAAGAAAAATGAATGTCGATACGATGAATGTTCCAAGCTCTAACAATGAAGATCCTAAGACAAATGACCAAAAACTATCAACTACTGCAAGAATTCGAATGGCTAGCCAACAGTTTATCGATTCATATTCTTCAAAAGATGATGAAACCTCCCAACGAAGCCACCCATTTGCCGTTTCATTTTCTGGACTATCTGATGATGAAGCTAAAGACATCCAACTTCTGCTTACTCTTCTTGCCTCCGCTGAGAAAATCGGTCAAAAACAGTTCAAATGTGCTATCAAACTCATCCAGTTATGCAGTAACAGGTCGTTGAATGAAGGAAATCCTGTGGAAAGATTGGTTTACTACTTTTCTGAAGCTATTCATATGAAAATAAACCGTGAAATGGGAAGGTTGGCATGCAATGAACGTGAAAGTATGCAGATATTCGATCTTAGAGAAGCGTTGATGAACGTGGACACGTGTATCTCTGAGTTTCACCTGAAAGTTCCTTTATCACAAGTTTGTCAGTTCAGCTCGATTCATACAATATTCGAAAACTTGAATAAAGCTACAAAAATTCATGTAATTGATCTCGAAAGCTGCAGGACTGGGATCCAATATATAGTTTTGATGCAAGCGATCGCAAGTTGCAGTGAATGGCATATCGATCATATCAAGATAACCGCTGTAGGTACAAGTTCGGAATCCAAGATAAAAGATACGTGTAAGCCAAAGTCTCTGTATCAACCATGAAACAACAAGCAATTTTCTGTGTATATTTTGAAATCTATGGCTTTGTGCAGGTAAGCGTCTTGCTGACTTTGCGAAGTCGATGAGCATTCCATTCAGTTTCAAGATAATTATGATAGATGATGTGCTTGATTTCAATGTAGATCTGATTGAACGCAATGAAGGTGAAAAGGTTGCGGTCTATGCGCCATTCTTCTTATCAACCCTAATTGCAAAACCCAACAGTCTTGAATATCTTATGCGTGTGATTCGGAAGATCAAACCTTGTGTAACGGTGATCACCGAAGTGGAAGCAAACCATACATCATCGGCTTTTGTTGATCGTTTCACCGAAGCTCTTTTCTTTTATGGTGCACTTTTTGACAGTATGTCTGATTGTTTAGCCGACGACGATCTGAATAGAAAGGTTATGGAGTCTGTATGCTATGGTAACTCTATACGCAATATTGTGGCAGCTGATGGAGATGAGAGAACAATTCGACACATTTGCGTTGATGTTTGGAGGAAATTCTTTCAACGATTTGGGATGCTGGAAATTGAATTGACTGATGCAACATTGAATGAAACCAACTTGGTGATCGGTAACTTCAACTGTGGGAATTCTTGTTCGGTTCTTGTTGATGGTGGATGCTTTCTTGTTGAATGGAAAGGCGTACCCATCTTCTCTGTTTCTGCTTGGAAGTTTATATGACAAATGGGTTTCAAGTAATAAAGAACGCAAAATATATTGTTAGAGAGTCGTCTTGATGTTTGATTATGCCTAATATGAAATAAATCATATTTCTTTTAACCGTGTGTATCATGTGTCTTTTGGGCATCCAGTATTCATTCAACTCTCCAAGAATTGAATGCAATGCCAACTATGAGAAAGAATTCCATAGTTTCTTTTTACATTAGAATGTTTAATGATAAACATTAGACTCCATTTTCTATCTCTTCTATATTATATTCAATTATATTCAATTTAGCATTTATTGGAAATGCTTTTATTATTAGCTGTTTAATGTTTATATTATGATAGCATATGATTTGCAAAAAGTCACATTGTGCATTTATCTTGGATCTTGTCAAGATCTTAAATTTTATCTAAACATCTTAACATCTTTATCTTTCGTTTATTGATTTGTTTAGCAGGAACATCGGCTAGGAAGCACATGAGACAAAATACTCGAAGACTATGTTGGGAAATCCAACAAACCAAATTAAGCACTTCAAACACATGATAAACGAACTTCGATAAAACTTGCAAAATAAAACATTTAGAAACTATAAAATCGAAACATAACATTTAACGTGGTTCTGTCAATTTGAAATATGTCCATGGACGAACCATAGATGGTTTTATTAACTTCCAAGAAGAATTAAAATATCTCACAAAGTTTATACCTCATTTCAGTTAATGAAATACAAAAATATATCTTACTTACTAACTGCTCCAAAACATGTGCTCTCAACCTCACAATGATTGTTTTCATGAATTTTTAGCACAAGAATGTTGATGGTGATGTTTGTCTATTTATAGGCGATCATAAGTAACCCTAATTATGATGAGTCAGGCGCATCCATAATTAGCCCATAAAGGGATGCCCTAATTGTTAGCCAATCACAGAACGCCATGCCTTTCCTTTTAAACTTTTCAACTTTAGGCGATGTACATAGCCACCTACCATGCATCATAGCACATTCAATAGCTTCCCAAAAAGATCAATATCAACTAATTCTGAACTCCAACAACCCAATTATTGAGTGTTAAATACTTTTTTATTCCAGGATACGCTTTCTCCTTCCTGGTAGCGCTTTCTGATTCCCATAAGTCTTTCTCAATAGTAGCAATACTTTCTGATTCTTGGCAGTGCATTCTCCAAATTCCCTAGCACTTTCTCTATGTACCCGATCGCTTCAAGGACTTAGCATCATATTGCAAATGGGAGCATTCTGGCACTAAAGAGAGCATTTTTCACAAGGAGAGAACTCTACCAATAAAGGGCACATTCTTTCATTATGATAGATTTTTTCCACCAAAGAGAGAATTATGTAAAGAGTTCACACCTTAACAGTATCCCACTAGAAGTCTTGACCAACTCATTCTTCTCTTCTAATCAACGCTTATTCATTCCTTAATTGCTTTCTCTCTCTCTCTCTCTCTCTCTCTCTCTCTCTCTGTCTCTCTCCCTCTCTTTCTTTCTTTCTTTCTTTCTTTCTTGCTCCTAACAACACTTTCTCTTAAATTTTTTGGAAAGGCAGTTGAAGCCATTCCTGACTTCAACTTATTAGTGATAAAGACCTTAGTACATGCATCTTCCTAGTTCACCATGCGAAAAATTTTCTTCATCTTAGCAGCCCCTTGGTTCATAACCTTGAACTCCCTAGACAACAACATCTTAAGCCCATTGATCTTATATGTATCAGAACCAATAATCAACACGGCGTCAACATTCAACACCAGGATGATGTAGGAGGAGCGAAATCTCATTAGGTAACAACAATGATCAATCTTATGTCTCTAGTATCCACTCATATTCATGAAGGTGGCAAACTTTCTGTGCAACTACTTAAAAGTTTTCTTTATGCCATACATACTTTTTTCATTAGATTCTTCTTACCAACTATAAGATCATTGCGTGGTTGTGCCTTGCATATGTCATCTTCCAAGTTATCATTAAAGATAAAAGCTCTATTTAAATCTAATCGGTAAAGATGGATATCTTTAGAGGCTACTACATTTAAGAATGATCTGATTCTAGTCGTCTTCACAAATGGAATCAACCACTTACTTCCATCGGAATTCCTTGGCTACTGATCTTCATTTTCATTTCTTTATATATAAATATCATCCTTAATCTAAAACATATGTTTGTTCTGCAATGTGTTCAACTTCTCTTCCATAGCCTTCACTTATTGTGTGGAGTATTTCATCCTCAAGGATTCTAAATATGATCAAGGTATATGATTACATGTTGATGGAGAAAACATGATTGGAGTTCTTTGTTCTCTAGTGGCCGTCAAGACCATATTAGGTTAATACTCTACACCATCTACTATCTTACCATTTCAACTATTATCACCTGAGTTCCCACTATCTTAATCTTTATTAGAGCTCCCACTCCTTCCTAAATTTCCACATATCTTTTGAGAAGTGATAGGTCATGCATGATACCCTCACCCTCTTACTGAAGAAACTAAAGTAGGATTATAAACACCTAAATGTGCTAAATCTAACTTCCTGGTCTTGGGAATACTACATATCTTTGCTAAATTGAGAGTCTTATGTCTGTAAAGAACACATGGCTTAGAAAAAATCGTTCGCATTGTTTAGATATGGTATTCTTTCCATGGATGCTAGTATATTCAATCTCATCTCTCCTATATGCCCCAAGCTTTAGTTACATATAGTAGATGTCCCAACTCCTTTGATAACGTGTGCTTCATCTTCAAACCTCTATCATGTATAGTGTACCTAGCTTTTGATCTTTAGCAATAACTAGGTTTACCTTCTTCATTATCTAATTTTGATCGTTAAATATAACCTGATGACCCTCATTTTCATGTTGTCTCACTGATATCAACATTATCTTTAGGTCTGGAATGAACTTGACATTATTTAGAGTCTAATTAGTACCAATGTTGTCTTGAGAACCATAAATCTGATGTCCATGATATCTAGACACTTTTGATATGCTAGTCTGATCTTCTCTTTTTAAAGCTTGAAGTTTTGCATTACATCCCTAGAGTAGCTGGCATGAAATAAGGCACCAGAAACCAACACCTAAGATTCAGTTGCATTTTCAAGTGAATAAATAAGTGCCTCACCCACAAAATTTTCTACCATATTCATTTATATCTGGCCTTAATCTTCCATAATCTTTGGTTGCTTATTTCTAATATGACTAGTCACTTTGTAGTTCCAACATGTAACATCTCTCCTTTTATTCTGTTCACCTCTCCTTCTTAACTTCGATCTTCTACTACCCTCACCCCTATATTGGAATTATTCACTCGGTCTTCGATACTTAGGAGACTATTGGAAGCTTCTCTGGTATTTCCCATGCTCACATGCTCACCAAGGATTAAATTGTGCATTAATTCGAATGTCAACTTAACACCACCGACTCAGCTACTAATTGTTATAACTATAACAGACAAATTATTAGGAAAAGATGATAACAATATTAGTTCCAGGGTTTCATCCCCTAATCCAACAGGAAAAAAAAAACAACTTTTATATGATTAAATTAAACTTATTCACATGATTAGACATAAAGCTACCCTCCTTCATCTTCAGATTCACCAACTGTAGAATAAATAAAACCATATTCGATGTTGAATGTTTTTTATATGTCAAGTAGCACCTTGATGAAACCTTGATTAGTAAGCAACGTTTTTTCTAATAATAATCTCAAATACCAATTGCATGACAATCTAACAAATCACAATCACCCCACTTCATCACTTTAGGTTTGTTTCCAAATAATGGTTTATGTAACATATTTTGGTAGAGATAATCTTTAATTTGCATTCTTCAGGATTCAATAATGTGTCCATCAAATTTGTAGATCTTGAAGATAATAACTCTATGTGTTGATTGAGAAGCATAGAGTTTGGGAACATAGTAGTGCAAGTGTTGAAGAGTGAGTTGCTTCCTAAGCTATAGACGAAGGTGGTTTTATAGCGAGAATATCACATTTTATGATTTTTACTCAAAAGTTTCACATCCTATTACTTGTTGATAGTTTCATTTTATTACTTCTTTTCCGAGTTTATTTTTGTTCATTCCATCTCATTTTAATCTTCATGCGTATTTTCTCTTTTTGTTACTTTCATCTTTATCGGGTACTTTCTAGTCTTTTGAGCTTACTTGCAAGATTTGCCGAAGACTATTCAACACATAGAATGGGGGGAATACGGGTCCTTTAGTGGTGCAGTTGGGCCTATTATCAACATGATGATGGAGCAAGTTCGACTTAATCTTGGTTGAAGAATGATAATGAGGAAAATACAAGATTTGGAAGATAAAAGAAGCGACAGACCATCTTGGAAGACTTTATAAGGCACATTTAGGCTATCAAGACCCTTGCATATGGGTTGGATCAAGATTTGTAGCATTGGAGAAAGAGACACATTTGAAGATGAGCTAAATGGCCCATTCAACACTCACATGCGGTCCTCATGTGCTAGCCAACCATCTGCTTGCTACATGTTTGATACTTTCATTTTATTACTTCTTTTTCGAGTTAATTTTTGTTCATTCCATCCCATTTTAGTTAATATGCATGCATATTTTCTCTTTTTGTTATTTTCATCTTTCGGGTAATTTCTAGCCTTTTGAGCTTCATTGCAAGATTTATTGAAGTCTAATTAACACAGAGAATGGAGAGAATACGGGTCCTTTAGAAGCTTGCAGTCTACTTGTGGGCTTGAAGTCATGCAATTTGGCCTACTGTCAACATGATGATGGAGCAAGTTCGACTTAATATTGGTTGAAGAATGATGATGAGAAAAATACAAGCTTTGGAAGATAAAAGAAGCAACATACCATCTTGGAAGAGTTTAGAAGGCGCATTTAGGCTATCAATAACCTTGCATATGGGTTGGATCAAGATTTGAATCATTGGAAAAAGAGACACATTTGAAGATGGGCTAAATGGCCCACTGATCACTCAGAAGCGGTCTGCATGTACTTGCCAACCGTCTGCTTGCAGCGTGTAGTGAAAAAAACAGGTTTTGTGCTTTTGTCACTATTTGGGATGGTTGGTGGTTCACTTTTGTCACACCTCAAAACTGGAACGACGGAAACGTTCTGGGTGGATGACGTCATGTCAAGTATCACAACACATGCATTATAGTAATCAAAGTACAACAAAACATTGCATTAATAGTAAAAGTTTTACATGGTTACATTACAACAATTCAAAGTATACAAACAAATACAATAAGTACAGCAAGGTACTAAGCCGTCTTCATCAACAGCTCTGGGGGTGTACCTGTCTAATGCTAGCTAACCTGAGAATACAAGTTATTTGAAAAGCGAGTATCAGCATTTTTACAAATGCTGGTGAGTTCATAAGTATTTAGTGACGTTTCAATCAAATAACTTTAATAAGTAGTAGTTTAAGTGTTTTCTGTGTATTAGAGTTCTTTCCAGAAAATCCTATATTTTCTTTAATAAAAGCAGCCTTCTACCAAGACTGGTCAGTGTTATGTGGTAAAAAGTCATTTTCCCTAAATTGCTATCATTATCAAAATACTGAATTTGATTATTGAGGAAAGCAAATGACATCAGGGAATAACATATGCCTCAGCAGTGAGGACTGCTGACTAAGGCAATGAATCATAGACTCCAGGAGAGTATCGAACAAACGACACGCCTGGTTCAGTCTAACAAATAGAGACTCAGACCCCAGAAGGTACCAAATGAAAGGTACAGATGGTAAGGTCTAAAACAGTGAAAGACAGACCCCAGACAGTATCAAATGAAAGATACGTCTTGTAAGGTCAAAACAGAGAAAACACCCCAGACAGTATCAAATGAAAGATACGTCTTGTAAGGTCAAAACAGTGTGACTCTGAAAATGAATTACCAACATACAGTGTAAATTGCCGGTGAAATACCGTTACCTTAAGGCCAAATAATTATAAGGTAACCCGAGATACTCGTAACCATACTGACTAGAGTACCAGACGCCCTACAAGCGTCTAAAATATGACATTTGTCACCCGTTGGCTTGGTAGGTCGGGACTGTAGCTAGCAGTCTGGGTGCGGGGTTGTCAATCTCGTATAGATTTATACACACAATGTCTGCTCTCCCTAGAGGAGATTCTGGTTACCAACTAGACGACGGAGAAGGCCGTGTCCTGAAGATGCATCCCAAATAGTGGGTAGAGACTTCTAAATAGTGGGTTTTTAATGTAATTGCTGAACTAGAGGTAGAGACTTCCAAATTAGTGGGTAGTGTGTTTATAATGTAAGTGTAGACTAGAGGTAGAGACTCTTAACTGAACTGACTAGAGACTTCCTGTATGACCATACTCATATATATAATATATAACTAATGAACCAAACGACCTTCGGACGGCCATCCGATCCCACCAGACTACATCTCAACGAAGAAAAGGAAATAGGGCGGACGAGCCTTCCTAAGTCTTTCAATCATTATTTATATGTACCTATACAAGAACAGACATACATCTAACTACGACTGAGTGTGTATCAAGTAGAAGTGATTCCTGTGAAGTAGGAGTGTCTAACAAGTGAAGTAGGAGTGTCGAACAAGTATAAGCGTATCACGAAGTAGAGACGACAATAAGTGAAGTAAGAGCGTCGATCAGGTATAAGCGATTACAAGTATAAGCGAAATAGAGCAATAACGGTATACGCGTATCATGAAGAGAAAGCATTATCAAGTAGGAGTTTAAAATACATGAAAGCGAAGCAGTAACAACTAACAAATAAGAATATACGTCGTAAAAAGGGAACTTTGAGGAAAAGCCTTTATACTCGAGGAGAAATCATAATTTGTATTCTTTTGTAAAATATGTTTGAAAACCTTTGGAAATCTTTCATAAACCAGTTTAAAATGAATTTAGATAAAACAGTATAAGTAAGAGTTTGAACAAGTGAGAACCTTTTAGAAAACCATTTATAGTGTCCTACTCGGTAAAACAGTGTACAGTGTGGTAAAATCTTGTGCATACGGGTTATCAATCACATGTGATTTATATGATAACTGGCATGTTTAACTTGTATTCCCCCCTATAAAACATGTAAAAACATTTAAAAGGTTCATTCAGGGGTATGAACTCACCTGGTGTAAGTAGGTCCGACTAAGGTGTCGTTTGGGCGTTCGGTGTCACGTGAGGACTCGAACACACTCAATGACCTATTTAACATATGATAACATATGTTCACATACAATTAGTATATTTAATACTAATTAAACAAATATATATGCGCTCAAAGGAGCGGAAAACACTTTGGTTAAGTGTTTGGGTGTCCCGGGTAGCGTCTAAAGGTGTGTATGGCTTAGGAATGGAGTTTGCTCTCCGAGAGTAAGCTCCCAAAGCTTAGTTTACGGCCCAGGGACATCTCACCATGAGTTTATGGCCGTAAACTCATGGTGAGGGGTTCTAGTGTGTTTAAAAGCTTAATCTTGTTAGTGGGATTTTTCTAAGTACAATTTTAAAAAGGCATGTGTGGGTTTAAGGCTTCTAAGGGCATTTAAGGGAGTTTACGGCCTAGGAACAACTCCTAAGGGAGTTTACGGCCGTAAACTCTCATTCCTTGAGTTTTGTGAAGTTTCAAGCCCCTAATACCTTGCTAGCAATTTATAATCAAGTGTGAGGCCATTTGGGGGGATTAAAACTATCATTTGGGCATGTTTTGGGGAGTTTACGGCCTTGATACCTGTCTGGGCCATAAACTCTATTTAATCCTCCAAATCCTTATGTTTAAATGTTCTAAACCCAAAAGGATAAGCCCCTAATTTATGTATTAAGTCCAAGGGTGTTTTAGGGGTGTTTTTGAGGCTTTATGACATGTTTAAGAGGTGTTTACGGCCTTGGCATATGCCTGGGCCGTAAACTCTCTTTTACCCCCTAAAATCATGTGATTTAATGTTTAAACACTCCTAGGCTAATCCCTTAATTTATTTCCAAGCCTTTAGGGACATTTTGGGGTCAATTTGGCCTCATTTTAGGTGTTTACGGCCTAAGGAGGAGCTTAGGCCGTGAACTCCTTTTCAACAGCTTAAATGGTCCAATTCTAAGCTACAAACACGATTCATAATGTTTAGAGTAAGCTAGGGTAAGCGGACTTACGATTTGGAAGCGTTTGGTTGCGGATTTGGGGCGAAAACGAGTCTAGAGAGAGAGTATAGAGAGAGAGTGTTTAAGGAGTGTAAAAAGTCTCCAATGAACTCCACTCTCCTTTATATAGGGGTTCGAGTCGGGGCTCAGTGGTATTCTACCCGATACTGCCGTTAAACGAGGCTTTTGGTTGTACCCGATTTAGTGGTCGTAATAATAAAAACTAACTTTTCCATTAAAATGAAAATGTGTATTACGAGTTTTTATTTCTCTTATCACGACTTAACGACATAAAGATATAAATAAATGAAACATTTATTTATTTGACGACCTCTAATTAACGGAACTTTTATACAGTGGAATATTCCGTTAACGGTAACGGGGTAATGTAACGGAATAACATTGGGTTGTCACAACTTTAGATTCGATTTTTTACACTTTCTTTGGAGTTTTGAGCTTGAAGAGTACTAAGAACATTTTAAAGAACATCATCTTTTCACTCTTAAATCTTGCTACATGTTTGGTACAATGTAGTGACAAAGAACATGGTTTGGCATGCGGATTTAAAGCTTGCACAATTGAACATGGTGATTCGGGTGATCAAGAGATGTATTGATTGTATATGGTGTTACACAAAAAGGATCTAGATCTAGACTACATAAATAACACACACTTACACACTCACTTTTACATCTCTCAAGCACACCTCTACAAGTGGTATGAACCCACTATTTATAGAGGTGTTTACATGTCTCTCTCTCACTCTAACTAACAAATGGGTCTAAAGGCTAAAGCACCACATGTAAGTGGGTTTTACAAAAGTCAAACATTTACAAAGTCATTAATGAATAACTTTGCACCCCAACATTCTCCCCCTCAAAGTTAGGAATGAATGACCCACTTCAAATCTTCCAAAATCAAGCACTACGCGGTTCGAGCCTCAAAGGTGACACATGTCGAAACGAACTTCAATCTTCAATTCTTCCATGATTCTTCAATTTGGGCTCTAGGATGTGAGACCATACAATCCGAGCAGCAACGAATGATCAAGAGTATTCCAAACTCCAAATAATCACCCAAGATTTACCCATAAAAACACACCCAAAAATCTTCAATAATTCCAAACCCATTTTGAATACATCGCTTCCGAGCTTCCAATTACATCATCTCGTGGCTTCAAAACTTCAAGATCACTTCGGTCTTCAAATCCGCGTAATATGAAAAATTCAAGTTCGAATTTCCATATAAAACTTCTCCCCCTTTTTTATAATTGAAATTTGATTATAAAACTCCAAGGAAAAAGAACTTGCTCTATTCGGAATTTTTCATGTTAAAACTCCCCCTTAACATGTGGCATAAACTTTGTGCTTCAATCCGAAAAATCCAAAAAATAATCAATTTTTATTGCCGTTACCGGATTGCCTTTGACAAAATTTCTCAAAAATGGGTAGAAATTGTCAATTTCAAAATTCTGCAGTAACCCGTTGCGCCAAAAATAGCCAAATATGCGAAACACACCCCATTTGCGAAACTGGGTAGAATGTGTAAATTCGCACAAACTGCAGGGGCCTGAAATGCACAATCTTCAATTTTCAGCAAAAACAGTCATTTTTCGAATTTGGGTGAAAAGTGTCAAACATGCGAAATTTTAATTAATTTGCGAAGTGTAAAATATTCAAAGGTTCAGGGGCCGTTTTCGAAATTTCTTCCCTTTTGTTCTCCAAACATGCGAAGAGTAGGCCCTTTTCTTCCTTCTTAAATTCGTACGAAATCTCTTGTCAAACAAACAAAACTTTAAGGGCCAATTTCGTAAATTCAAATTCTTCTTTTTCAATTCATATATTTCACAGTGACAGGCTTCGCAAGTTCCATTCAAATTCTTCGCAATGCGAACTAACTATTTTGATCTCATATGCGAACCTAGGTAAAATTTACCACCTTGCTAAGACTTTTCACTTCGCATTCCAGTTGCATATGAAAACTTTCGCACATTGAACATACGATCCATGGATGCGAAATCATGTTTGATCATCAACACAATCGTTTTATTATGCGAACTCAACTGAAACCCAATTCACGACTTTGGAAATTAATCAATTGCATTTTTCTTGACTTCGCATCGATCATTTGTTCTCGGTTCAACACTCAAAACAAAAGCAACATCAAATCCCGAATATGCGAATCTTAACACAAATCGATCGTTAACCCTTTAATAACCCGTCTAACTTTCGCTTTTCAGTCAAGATCCACTCCAATCTAAATCGATCCCTTTATTCAAACCAAAACCACAATTGATCCTCAATACTCGACTCCAAACATTCGATCATTCGCCCCAATTCCAAAATTGTTGTCATCAACAACAAATTTCTTCATCTGTTCGTTCTTCATCCATCCAAATAAATCTTCTCATGTCGATTTCAATTTTACCAACTCCATCCATATTTGTGATTAACGAATCATAAACCCATACCATCTAACATCGACCATCGAGTCTTGATTTCAACACTGATTCGAACTTCCTTATGATTAATTCTAATCAAATTCAAATCGATTATTAAGAAAATCAATTTTGACTTTTAGCTTTGACTTGCAATCGCGATTGTCGACAAACACTAAAACCGATTATCTCAATTCGATTTTTGGATCAAAATGAGATTACTTCACTATTCTTCATCACCTTCAAACGTTCTTGACGATATTCATACAAATCAAAGATCCAATTTTCGATTTCTTGACTCATACTTGATCATAATCGATTATTTTGATTGAACACAAATAATCTAATCGATTCACAAGTTGATAATCACAAGTCACATCAAATCGATTAATACAATCGCCGAATCAAAAATAGAACTTAAGAACTCAAAGATTAAACCGAGAATTAAGAAAATCAGCAGAGTACAACTCTTTTATGCGTAAGACAAAGAACAAACAGAGTTAATACTCATATTCTTGATTAAATGAACTTTTTGATCTTCTAGTGATAAGATATTGAGTTAAAAACAAGTTTTGGGCTTAAGTAACCGAGTCTGTAAAGAGAAAATAATCATTTGATTGGGCTCAAACATAAATGATGAACAGTTCGATATCAAAGCTTTAGACAAAATTAATTTTTGGGCTCAAGATAACGAATTAATGAACAGTAAACTGGAATCGATTGTTTTTGGGCCAAATTTTGATTCAAATGAACATTTGCTAATTTAGAATCGAATCAACCAAACGAATATGAGATTGGATCGGGCTTGATCAACGAAAAATTTATTGGATCATAACAAATGGGTTTTTTCAAAGAAAATTTTGATCCAACGAGTCAAACGATCAAAAATCAAGAACGTAACGCACGATTCAAATATTACGAGTGATCATAGAGAGAGACTCACCAAAATTGAACAAATTGCGACAAAAGTTGCCAAACCGAGTGTAACAGCCCGGAATTTCAAATATTGATATAATTATGATTTTGGGGGTGTTTTAAGAGGGGACTCGGCGAGTTGGAGCCTAGACTCGCCGAGTAGGATCGCAGACTTGGTCGCGGGTTCGCGACTGGACTCGACGAGTCCGATATGGACTCGGCGAGTCGACGCTGTTTAGCGAAAACCCTAACCGTTCAGGTTTGGGTCGTATATAACGCACTATATGCCGTCATTGCCCGTCTTTTAGTCGACTGAGAAAAACCCTAAGCGGCTGTGGGCATCTAGAGCAAGATTGAAGGCCATTGGTGACTTGAAGAAATTATGGTGCAAGGAGGAGAGGAGTCTTGGCTAAAGGAACTGCAAGGGATTCGAGTTCTGAGGTTTGGGGACACAGAGAGTGTGTTATTCAGGTAATACTTCGGATCATTTCTGTTATGTTGATGTGTGCATGGATCTAGGGTTTATGGAACCCATTTGGTGATTAGATGGATTATTACTTTGTTACCCAAACGAATATAACCCTGTATTAGGACCTTTAGAGGCCCAGAAGGTCCCATGCTTGTGTATTTCGGAACCATACTTATCTCAGAAAGCAGTTTGAGCGGTTGCATGGTATGGACTCGCCGAGTCCGATGAACAGACTCGGCGAGTAGCTTGAAGATTAACTAGAACTCGTCGAGTTGTTCTTCAGACTCGGCGAGTTGAGTCGGGGTGGCCCCGCGATTCTTCCAGGAGGAACTCGTCGAGTAAAAAGGGGATACTCGATGTGTAGAAAGGGAATCTTAAGGAATCGGTGAGTCAAGGGCAAGTGGACTCAGAATCGTTGAACTCGGCGAGTCTTGGGGTGACTCGGCGAGTTAGATCGCGGGTTGAGTGAAGTTCTGAGTATGGGGACTCGGCGAGTCATAGGGTTGACTCGGCGAGTAGGGTCAGTCAGGGGTTGACTTTGACCTTGTCTTTGACCAAGGATTTACCAGTGGTTCCAGGGGTATTTTGGTAATTGTTGTTATTGTTTGAATCCAGTGCATTGGTGACTGTCAAGAGGTGGAGATCGTATCAGTGATCGGAGCAGCTTGAGCTATCTGTTCAGTCGGCAGTTTCGAGGTGAGTTATCCTCACTATATCGCTAGGGTTTATGGCACCAAGGCCGACCCTTTTTACCGGATGGAAATCCGGGTAGTTGTCATTATATGTTACAGGCCGGAAGGCATTACTATGTGGACCGGAAGGTCATGGCCTGGAAAGGCGTATGTATGCATTTAGTATGTTGACTGATTCATAGGGTAATGTTATGATAGTGACCGGCTAGACCGGTATCTTGTTAGAGTAATGCTATGATATGTAATATGTTGATCGATTGTTGTCTATGAACTGCTATATGATTATTCGTTATGTTGTATATGCATTTTATGCTTATGGGCCGGAAGGCAATATACGTTATGGGCCGGAAGGCAATATGTTATGGGCCGGAAGGCAATATGTTATGGGCCGGAAGGCGATTACGTTGTGTGATGGACCGGAAGGTCGGCGTGGGTAGGACCGGAAGGTTTACCCAGCAGGGACGGAAGTCCCCTGAGACACATGGACCGGAAGGTCAGGGCCTGGAAAGGCGTATATGTGGTTGGTATTCTGGGGGTATCTCACTAAGCTTTCGGGCTTACAGTTGTGGTTTTATGTTTCAGGTTCTCAAGAGTCTGTGGCAAGGCAAAGGCGTGATCGTACCGTTCCACGCGTTGGTGTTTTATGATATGAACCTGGGAAATTACTCTGTTTAATAATGTATTGAAAACCTTTTTGCAACAATGTTAATAAAATGGGTGATTTTGAAAAGTTTTAGTTGTTTTGAAATTTTGGATGTTACACCGAGAATCGTTCTTCAAAAATCACCTTGATCTTGAAGACCCTCTCTGATACCAATTGTAGTGACAAATAACATGGTTTGGCATGCGGAATTAAAGCTTGCACAATTGAACATGGAGATTTGGGTGATCAAGATTGTATATGGTGTTACACAAAAAGGATCTAGATCTAGACTACATAAATAACACACACTTACACACTCACTTTTACATCTCTCAAGCACACCTCTACAAGTGGTATGAACCCACTATTTATAGAGGTGTTTACATGTCTCTCTCTCACTCTAACTAACAAATAGGTCTAAAGGCTAAAGCACCACATGCAAGTGGGTTTTACAAAAGTCAAACATTTACAAAGTCATGAATGAATAACTTTGCACCCCAACATACAATCTATTTTTATTTTAGTTTCTTGAGATTACCCATGCTAGGCTAAACTTCTATTGGTTGACATTAAAGTAACTTCTTTAATGATTTGGTTATTTTGAAGAACTCACTGAACTTGTGTTGAATATCTATGATTATGTTTTCTATCAAAACTTCCTTCATGTTTATATATATATATATATCTCTATTCATGAATATTGATATGTGAATATTATTTTTTAGTTAAATTCTTGGCTAATAATGGTCTTCAATTTAACAAGTACCAATTAGTTTAATGTTTGTTTTCATTTCATTTAAACTAAGAAAATATTTTCTCCATATTGGTAGTAAGAGCAGTTGATTACTCTTAGGATTTAGTGACTCTTAAAACCTAATGCTAATTGATTTTCACCAAATTATATGCTTCAGTAGTTTTATGACTTTGATTTAGTAAATGTGCTTTAATCTTCTCAAGCCATTTTAATAGAAAAGCAGAGTTGAGGCAAGTTATGCTTATAAATTGCTATAGCTATGTTAGATTTTAAACACAAGTGTTTCACCTTGGTATTCTCATGCTTATTTATCCAAGTGTTCAGGTAATGAAAGTCCAAAGTCAACCATCTTTCTCTTATTGATTTTACATCAAACTTTTCTTTTGTTAAATTGTGTTTTAAAATCTTATTGTAATTCTAGTTTTCTTTTAGACATCTCAAAAGATCAAAATCCCCCAATTTTATTTTATTTTAGTTTTACAAGTGTTTGTATAACAAGATAATCATAGAGTTATAAAACTGAACTAATCTCTGTGGATACGATGTCTTTACCATTATACACTATTTTAGTATATATTATTTAGGGTATTTATTTTGTTGGTCTCGACAACCACCACTTGCAAATATATTATGAGTTGTTTTGATGATATTTATGTTCCTCAACATGCTATGTGCTTTTTCTATATGTACTAATTGTAGATTTTATACAAAGTGGTTTTTTAAAAGGGCTTTCCTTAAATGTTGAAATGTTGGTAAAATAATTAATGATGAGATGTTGATAATTGTTTTGAAAAGGTTCTCCGCAAAAGAAAAATGACAATTTATAATTATATGATTTCCTATGATGAAGTGATGCTTTTTGATGAAATGTTACTTTATGATTAAAATTTTGAAAATGATTTGGGAATAAAACATGTGCATACATTATAGGATGGGTGCCTATTGGATTCCCTCACTATATCCATATGAGATTGGCCACTATAATATATGATGATAATGAGAGATTTCTAGATAATCCTCACTTTGTAGAAGTGGCCTATATATTGCTTGTGTGGTGTTCATGTAATGGTTGATGAATACCTAGACTATGATGATGACTTGGGAGACGTTTATTTAGAATATGTTCCTTATTATATCCTCACTATTAGTTGTGTTTAGAATACGTTTCTTCATCAGTATATGTTTTTTTTTTTTTTTTTTGAACATGCTCATAGATATTCAAGCCTTTAACTATCAAATCAGTGGGATTACACTTCTCGATAGGAAATTAGATTATGGGGTAGTTGTATGTTGCATGACTTAAATGAGGTTAGCTACTTATCTCGTTTGAACTACATTCGATCTGGATTTTTATGTAGCATTAGTTTAAAGTTTTGGTTGTTTTAAACGTTGATTTGTTCATAAAACCTATTATATTTAAACAGTTTTGATAATGTTTGGTTTATAAAACGCTAGTATATTTTATTAAAATTTGGGTCATTAAATGCTAGTATATTTAAATAGTTTTGATAATGTTTGGTTCATAAAACCCATACATATTTTGGAAAAGAATTTTAATCTATTTTTCAGATATTGATCCAAGTAAGTTAGATTGTTATCTTCTAACTCGAAATGAATCCACCCTGGTTGTTCACACTTGCCAATTCCATTGCCTAACTCGGATTAAGGATAGAATCAAGATGTAGAAGACCCCAACTTGGACTTTGAGAGTATCAGAACTTTTTGGTGATCTAGAATGCATGTTTGTGATACGTTTAATGTTAACAACCTCGGTACTTTAAAACTTGATAAAAACTTCAGTATTTTAGTACCATTTTATATTTGCAAACTTTACTTTGAACTATTGTTAAATGGTTTTTCAAAGGCTAATCCGATTAAGTTAGATTGTTATCTTTATACTCCAAATGACTCCACCCCGAGTATTCACATTAGTAAAATCCAATGCCTATCTTATTTTAACATATGCTCAGGTTGAATATAGAATAAAGGTGTAGAATACCCTACCTTGGACCTTTGAGAATATAGAATAAATGTGACAACCCGAAGTTCGTTCCGTCGTCGTAACCCGGTTCCATTAATAAAGCCATTACGTTCCAATTTTTCCGTTAACTTTAATTTAATTTAATTTAATTGCGACTTCTATTTAGGTTTCGTAAGTGGCGGGATACATTTTAAAACATTAAAATATTTTCTATTTTTATTTAGAAAATATTTAGTTTCATCCAAGTCGTAATTACGGTAAATTAATCGGGTGCGACCAAAAGCCTCATCTAGCATCAGTATCGGGTAGAATTCCACTGTGTCCCAAACTTTAAGCATATATAAAGTTGAGAGAACCTCATTTGAAGCCTTTCCACTCTCTCTACTTTCTCTCTATACTCTCTCTCTCTCTCTCTCTCTCTCTCTAAAATCCGATTTTGATCCAAAATCACCCAAATCAAGCTCCAAATCATCAAGGTAACTATCCTAACTCCTAGTATAACACCTTTGGCCTTCAAATTCATGAATTATATGAGAAATAGGACCATTAGCATGATTTTACGGTCCTAGAACATCCCTAGGACGTGAACTCACATAAAAGGGGTTTTTGAGCCATAAAACCCTTCCAAACCTCATTTGGAGCTTAGATATGACTTAAGGACTCTTTTGCATGGACTTAGAACACCTTGAACTCATCATTTGGGGCACAAGCATGAGTTTATGGCCCAAGATCATGCTTGGACCGTAAACACCTATTCATAAGAAGTAAACTCATTTTAAGGTGTTAGTTTGCCCCTAAACACCTCCAACAAGCTTCCATGAGAGTTTAGAACCTTATAATCCTTCAAGAAATCCACCAAAACTTACACAAATGGGACAAGCTTGAGTTTACCGTAAATTCATATCCTTAGAACTTAAACTCATCTAATGGGTGTTAAAGTGTCCTTAACACCTTGTATGGCTTGGAATTGAACCTAGAACTTAGTATGCTTGACTTTCAACCACCAAAACCCATGAATCTTGGACAAACATGAGTTTACGATTGTAAACTCATGTGTGTA
The DNA here is from genome assembly GCF_002870075.4 of Lactuca sativa. Lineage (NCBI taxonomy): Eukaryota > Viridiplantae > Streptophyta > Magnoliopsida > Asterales > Asteraceae > Lactuca > Lactuca sativa. The sequence goes on from NC_056628.2 coordinate 24,859,791, forward strand.
AGGTAGTAAACTCCCAAGAACATCTTCATAGACCATAAACTACTTTTCCAAGGTTCATTCAAGTTCCAATCACTTCCTAAGCCATGGAATCAACCCTAGAACCTTCCTATGTGCATTGTAATGACCAAGGACCACCAAAACATCAAAGGATTGAGTGTGGGGGAGTTTACGGCCGTAAACTCCTATTTTACTACCGCAAACTCCATTAGATGGTCCATATGAGGGTTAAATCCATTCATATGCCTTAGATTTGATCCTAGCTAATTTTCCCAAGTGATATAAGGCCATTTAACACCATAGAACACCCCACCATGAGTTTATGGCCATAAACTCATGGGGAGTGGGTCATTAGGTCCGTAAACTCTCTTATGAGTAAACTCCATTTCCAAGCCATATACGTCCTTAGATGTCACCGGGTCACTCCAAACACTTATTTTGAAGTGTTTTTGTGTCTTGGAGTGTTTAATCTTATCTAATTAGTGATTCAAAGTCTAATTAGATACAATCGTGTATCATTTCATATTACATAGGAACCTCACGCATTATCAAGCCCAAATCTGACACTTAGCATCCTAGACGACATGTTCCTCGACTGGTGAGTTCATACCCCTACCATTTTTCAATGTTTTTCAATGTTATCGGGGGGGGGGGGGGGGGAATAAAAGCAAAAGTACAAAAATATCTTGTACTTAAATTCATTATTTCATTTGAATGGTTTTATAATCCGTACACTTTTAAGAATTAAAAACATATTAACAAATTGTTTAACTTGCAGAGTTGTTTTTCAAACCGATTTCAATTCTTATTATATAGTGTTATACTTTATACTTCGCAATTGATTGGTCACACATATAGTGTTTGGAAATCATAGAACTTTTGTGTTGTCCTTAATAAAACACCCCCTAGATACGAGTGTGAAGGACAGGTATCATTAGAACTTAGTCAGGTCCTAGATAGTACTTCCCCTAGATACGAGAGTAAATGACCAATAAAACAGGGTTTCCGTATTAATAGTTTCAGTTTTAAATTCATAAATCTTAAGATTGGAGACACATCCTTTGTAACACTTCCCATAGATACATGAGTGGAGGACTATCCTTGTAACCAGAATCTCCGGAAGGGAAAGCATGACTTGAGTGTATAGATCTATACGGGATTGACTATCCCGCACATGGCTGCTAGCTGCAGCCGAACCGAAAGGTTCAAGGGTGACAAAAGTCATAAAAAGATATTGGCCCCGTTCCGAGTCATATCTAGTCTGAAGTATGGTTAAGGAACTTGCAATCCAGATTATGAAAGCTTTATACTTATTTATTAGTTTTACATACGTGTTAAACTAATGTACATTTAAAGGTAACCAAACTTTCAAGAAACTTCACACACACACTTTAAGTATGGTAGATACTTGTTCGTTACTTTCAGATTCGATAACACTTCACAAACATTTTAGGAAAATAAGGGTTTTTCCTGGGATAACTGAACTTGTTATTAATCAGAGTGTGTAAAAATCAGATAACAAACTGCTCTTAATCAAACTAGGTAACAAACGGGTAATTAAACTTTACTTCTAAGAAAATATGGGATTTTCTTGGGTTCGTAACTTTTTCAGAAAACCGGAAGGAAACTTGTTCATTTTCAGAAAAAAAAACCGCTTATGAACTCACCAGCTTTATGCTGATTTTCAAACTGCTTGTATTCTCAGGTCCGCTTTAGACAGGTACCCGCGATCTTTTGGAGAAGACGGAGCTTAGAAGTCACGTCTTACTATTGTTCATATATATATATATATATATATATATATATATATATATATACACACACACACACATATGTATCACACCTGTAATACTTTACTTTTAAACAAATGTAAATTCTAATATGTAATGTAATGGTTGTTTACGTTGCTTACTATGTACATTGGTTGCGATATTCATGATGTCCTCCGCCCCAGAACGTTTCCGCCCTGGGTTTCAGGGTGTGACAGATTGGTATTAGAGCCCTTGTTTATAGTGAACTAGTATACCAAACCTTACATGGTATAATCCTATAAACACTAAGGGGCCTAAGTGCTCTGAACTAAAAGTATAGTTTAAACTATAAGTATTTTCAAAAAGTATATAAGTATACCTAACCGTCGAGATCCGTAACTACAAGTAGAACAAAACATAAGTAAATGGGTGTTGTATGCTGCGGTTAAACCTGGGCAGTTATGTAGTCGTGTCTAGGATCAATATAGCCTGGCCAACTATATTCATTCGAGACACGACCAACATGTGCTTGGGAGTGACTGTGGTATACGACATGCCTAAAACTTACCTAATACCAATCAATGAGCCGTCGTCGCAATAAATCATGAAATACTATGGTAGTATTTCTAGAGCCAGCTTCGTTATAGAAATCCTCATTCCAACGTTACTCCTCAATCATTCTTTTAGCGATAATTTATCTGCTTTGATAACTCATTCCTGACTTATCGCTTAATAGAATTTAATATCTGTCATATCTCTTGAATCCAATTCAGAGGACTTACCATCCTCTATTTCCTGATCTTTTTAGATCAAGATGCCTCGAAGAAAGAGACCCAGCTCAAAGAACAACAACAATCCTCCTCCGCCACCACCTCCTCCCCAATTTGATCCTGTAATGTTCCAAGCAGTTGTTGCTGCTGCGGTGGCAGCTGTCATGTCTCAAAGGAACCCCAGTGGTTTAGAAGGTGGTCCCCAACCCCAAAACCAAGAAGGCAGTCAGGGACACCGAAAAGAGGGTTCCTATAAACATTTCATGAACGCAAAACCCACGTCCTTTGATGGCACTGGAGGTGTCGTTTCCCTCACCCGATGGTTCGAGAAAATCAAATCTATCTTTGAAATTTGTGCCTGTTCAGAATCTGATAAGGTGAAATTCGCCGCCTGCACCTTCATCGACAAAGCCCTGACTTGGTGGAATGGCCGAGTCAAATCCCTAACTTTACCTATAGCCAACGCCATGGGTTGGGAAGCTATGAAGGAACTTCTGTTATCTGAGTACTGCCCTCAAGGAGAAATGCAGAAATTAGAACACGAACTCTGGAACCTGAAGATGAAAGGTTCAGATATTGCCGCTTACACCTCCAGGTTCGATGACTTGGTGCTACTCTGCCCGGGAATGGTTACCCCAGAGAGTAAGAAGATAGAGAGATTCATTTGGGGGCTGACCCAGCCAACAGAAGGAAACGTCTTAGATGTGAGGCCGGATACATACAACAGCACCAAATGCTTAGCACAAACCTTAATCGACCATAGTGATGACCTTGCGGAAGCAGCTACCACTCCTGAGCCGACAGAGATGAGTGGCGAGAAAAGAAAATTTGGGAAGAAGAAGAAAAGTCAGAGATCGCAGGAGTCTTCGAAGAGGAAGCAAACTGTGGCAGTTCACGCTGCTACTACCCCTGCAGCTGTTTCTGTTGTTGGATCCTCAGCTTGAACAGCTACCAGTAGGTATGCTGGAACCCTCCCTAGTTGTGACAAGTGCAACTATCATCACCTCACTTCCAGCCCATGTCTAGAGGTGTTTTGCAACAGTTGTGGCAAAAAGGGTCACACTGCGAAAAACTGCAAGACACCAACTTAATCAACCAATCAAGCTTTCGGAGCGGGCATTGGTCAGGCCTTCTATGGTTGCGGAGAAGTCGGGCATCTTAAGCGAAACTGCCCCAAGGCAGCAACGACTGGCAACACCGGAAGAGTCCTAGCTATGGGACAAGTTGAGGCAGCCACTGATCCCTCCGTCGCCTCAGGTATATTACTCCTCAACAACTCTTACGCCTGCAATCCTTATCGATTCTAGTGCTAAAAGAAAAATCTGTTAACTATTCATTCATACATCTTCTTAATCTTAGCCCTCCACTAGTAAATGAAACATTCACCATCGAGACAACTAACAGTGGGAAAGAAAACTTTATTGATACATCCATAGGTTGTACCCTTACTCTGAACGACCATCCTTCATCCGTTGATCTTATGCCAGTTTCCGTAAATAGTTTTGATGTTATCTGTGGCATGGACTGGTTGAGTCCCAATCGTGCTGATACCCTCGCATTGAAAATTCCATCCGTCCCAATCTTCTCTCTGATCAGACCCTCATGATCTACGGCGATAAATTCGGTTCCAACCTTCGTATCATTTCGTGCATCAAAACTCAAGAGTTTTCCACGAAAGGAGTGACATGCATTCCTAGCCCATGTGATCCGCAAGTAAAAGGAAGTTAGAGATCTCGAGAACGTCCCCGAAGTTTGTGAATTTCCTGATGTATTTCCTATATAGCTTCCGGGAATTCCTTCCGAACATCAGGTTGAATTTCGCATCGACCTAATTCCTAGAACTACCTCAGTAGCCAAATCTCCGTATCGCTTAGCTCCAGCAGACATGCAGGAATTATCCAGTCAGCTTGATGAGTTGACCGTCAAAAACCGATATCCTCTTTCCTCGAATAGATAACCTTTTCGATGCACTTCAGAGAACCAGCCACTTCTCAAAGATAAACTTTAGGTCAAGGTACCGTCAGCTACAAATCCATGAGAGTGATGTTCCGTAGACAGTATGCCGGACTCGATATAATCACTATAATTCGTAGTGATGCCCATTGGTCGAACTATTTTCCTTGGTCATGTAGTAGACGATGAAGACATACATGTGGGATCCTCCTAAGATCAAAGCAATAGAGAGTTAGTAGGCATCGAAGGTACCCACAGAACCCATCAATTCTTGGGTCTCGCTGGCTATTATTACAGGTTCATCCAAAAATTTTCCTGAATCGCCAAAACCCTAACCATTCTGACACAGAAAGATGTACCCTCTTGTTGGAGGTCTTACTCTAGAAAGACATGGTACGCCTTGGAAAGCGCGGAAAACTTAACTCGTGGTACATTATACCCTTCGGAATCCTCGTTAGGATCGATTCCGTAACCTTCAAACTCCGATTACCTTCAGAATTTAGCAACATCCATCCGGTATTTCACGTCTCTGTCCATAAGAAGTGCCTACCCGATGAAACCATAGTAATCTCTTTGATGAGACCGAAGTCAACGAAAGTCTGAACTTCATGGTAGAACCAATCGAAAACATAGATCAAGAGGTTAAACATATGAAACAAGCCATATCCCGATAAGTGAAAGGTTCCCCAAAATGCCATCGAGAGTCCGAATTCACTTGGAAGCGCGATGATCCGATAAAACAGAAGTATCTGTATTCTCTTTTCAAATCCGCGAGTCACATCTAAAGTTTGAATTTCGGGACGAAATTCCCTCTAACGGGGGGATAATGTGACAACCCGAAGTTCGTTCCGTCGTCATAACCCGGTTCCGTTAATAAAGCCGTTACGTTCATTTTTCCGTTAACTTTATTTTAATTTAATTGCGACTTGTATTTAGGTTTCATAAGTGGCGGGATACATTTTAAAACATTAAAATATTTTCTATTTTTATTTAGAAAATATTTAGTTTCATCCAAGTCGTAATTATAGTAAATTAATCGGGTGCGACCAAAAGCCTCGTCAAGCATCAGTATCGGGTAGAATTCCACCGTGTCCCAAACTTCAAGCATATATAAAGTTGAGAGAGCCTCATTTGAAGCCTTTCCACTCTCTCTCTCTCTCTACTTTCTCTCTCTACTCTCTCTCTCTAAATTCCGATTTTGATCCAAAATCACCCAAATCAAGCTCCAAATCATCAAGGTAACTATCCTAACTCCTAGTATAGCACCTTTAGCCTTCAAATTCATGAATTATATGAGAAATAGGACCATTAGCATGAGTTTACGGTCCTAGAACATCCCTAGGCCGTGAACTCACATAAAAGGGGTTTTTGAGCCATAAAACCCTTCCAAACCTCATTTGGAGCTTAGATATGACTTAAGGACTCTTTTGCATGGACATAGAACACCTTGAACTCATCATTTGGGGCATAAGCATGAGTTTACGGCCCAAACACATTCTTGGACCGTAAACACCTATTCATAAGAAGTAAACTCATTTTAAGGTGTTAGTTTGCCCCTAAACACCTCCAACAAGCTTCCATGAGAGTTTAGAACCTTATAATCCTTCAAGAAATGCACCAAAACTTACACAAATGGGACAAGCTTGAGTTTACAGCCCAAGAACATTCTTGGACCGTAAACTCATCTCCTTAGACCTTAAACTCATCCAATGGGTGTTAAAGTGCCCTTAACACCTTGTATGGCTTGGAATTGAACCTAGAACTTAGTATGCTTGACTTTCAACCACCAAAACCCATGAATCTTGGACAAACATGAGTATACGGTTGTAAAATCATGTGTTTAAGGTAGTAAACTCCCAAGAACATCTTCATAGACCATAAACTACTTTTCCAAGGTTAATTCAAGTCCCAATCACTTCCTAAGCCATGGAATCAACCCTAGAACCTTCCTATGTGCATTGTTATGACCAAGGACCACCATAATATCAAAGGATTGAGTGTGGGGGAGTTTACGGCCGTAAACTCCTAGTTTATTGTCGTAAACTCCATTAGATGGTCCATATGAGGGTTAAATCCATTCCTATGCCCTAGATTTGATCCTAGCTAATTTTCCCAAGTGATATAAGGCCATTTAACACCATAGAACACCCCACCATGAATTTACGGCTGTAAACTCATGGGGAGTGGTTCATTAGGTCCGTAAACTCTCTTATGAGTTTACTCTTGAAGAGTAAACTCCATTTCCAAGCCATATACGTCCTTAGATGTCCCCCGGGTCACTCCAAACACTTATTTTGAAGTGTTTTCGTGTCTTGGAGTGTTTAATCTTATCTAAGTAGTGATTCAAAGTCTAATTAGATACAATCGTGTACCATTTCATATTACATAGGAACCTCACGCATTATCAAGCCCAGATCTGACACTTAGCATCCTAGACGACATGTTCCTCGACTTCTGAGTTCATACCCCTACCCTTTTTCAATGTTTTTCAATGTTTTCGGGGGGGGGGGGGGTACAAAAATATCTTGTACTTAAATTCATTATTTCATTTGAATGGTTTCATAATCCGTACACTTTTAAGAATTAAAAACATATTAACAAATTGTTTAACTTGCAGAGTTGTTTTTCAAATCGATTTCAATTCTTATTATTTAGTGTTATACTTTATACTTCGCAATTGATTGTTCACACATATACTGTTTGGAAATCATAGAACTTTTGTGTTGTCCTAAATAAAACGCCCCCTAGATACGAGTGTGAAGGACAGGTATCATTAGAACTTAGTAAGGTCCTAGACAGTACTTCCCCTAGATACGAGAGTAAAGGACCAATAAAACAGGGTTTCCGTATTAATAATTTCAGTTTTAAATTCATAAATCTTAAGATTGGAGACACGTCCTTTGTAACACTTCCCCTAGATACGAGAGTGGAGGACTATCCCTGTAACCAGAATCTTCGGAAGGGAAAGCGTGACTTGAGTGTATAGATCTATACGGGATTGACTATCATGCACCTGGCTGCTAGCTACAGCCGAACCGAAAGGTTCAAGGGTGACAAAAGTCATAAAAAGATATTGGCCCCGTTCCGAGTCATATCTAGTCTGAAGTATGGTTAAGGAACTCGCAATCAAGACTATGAAAGCTTTATACTTATTTATTACTTTTACATACGTGTTAAAACTAATGTACATTTAAAGGTAACCAAAATTTCAGGAAACTTCACACACACACTTTAAGTATGGTAGATACTTGTTCGTTACTTTCAGATTTGATAACACTTCACAAACATTTTAGGAAAATAAGGGTTTTTCCTGGGATAACTGAACTTGTTCTTAGTCAAAGTGTGTAAAAATTAGATAACAAACTGCTCTTAATCAAACTGGGTAACAAACGGGTAATTAAACGTCTAAGAAAATATGGGATTTTCTTGGGTTCGAAACTTTTTCAGAAAACCAGAAGGAAACTTGTTCATTTTCAGAAAACAAAACCGCTTATGAACTCACCAGCTTTATGCTGATTTTCAAACTGCTTGTATTCTCAGGTCCGCTTTAGACAGGTACCCGTGATCTTTTGGAGAAGACGGAGCTTAGAAGTCACGTCTTACTTTTGTTCATATATATATATATATATATATATATATATATATATATATATATATATATATATGTTGGATTAGTGTCTAAGTCCATAACTATTTTGGTGTGTACTTGACCCAATTATGAGCATGGTCCTTTTGGGTTGCCTTCACCATAGCAATATGTAGGATGAATTAAGGAGAGAGAGGTTTAAATATGATTTATTAATATATTATGAGAATAATATATTAAAGGAGAAATCATATTGTTTAATTAATATTAGTCAAGAATTAATTAAGAGTTAATTTTGTGGCTAAAAGAGATTAATTAAACTTAGGGGACTGGACTGCAATTATTGGGTAATTGAGTTATTGGGCTAAGGAATACTAAAGGTTCAAGGGGTGAACGAAATTATGATGGAAGCCCATCATATTTTCGTCCATGGCCTTATCCAGAAGGTTCCATGGGCTGCTTAGAGTTTAAGCTGTCCATTAGGGTTTTGACTGAAACCCTAGCAGCCCACACAAGTATATAAAGGACCCCTTAGGCTCCAAAAATGTGAACAACTGATTCTCTAGGGTTTCCAACCGTTTTTGGTGCCTCTCCTTTCTTCTCCTCTTCATCCAAGTTGTATATGGTGTTTGTGACTCCATTAGAGGTGCAACACTTGAGGCACTAAGCTTTCTAAGGCCATACCAAGCAAGGAATTGATTGTTATTGCTATATAACAATCAAAGGTAATTCTCTAAACCCTAATTTAGTTTATAACATGTTAGATCTAAGTTTATTAGTCTTGGATTCAAAGCATGTACAATAGAGAAACCTAGATCCAAGCATTAGGGTTTGTATGAGCACATAGGATTGTTCTTATGCCTAAAACCCATCAGTGGTATCAGATCCTTGATTGGTTTCAGTTGTATTTGATGCTTATATGTTTTATTTACTAAAAAAATGATTTTTGGCCTCTGCCCGACATGACTCGGCGAGTCAGTGGATGAACTCGACGAGTCCAGGGGTCAGACAGAGGGAATTTCGGGTTTTTGCTGCTGTTTTGACTTGGACTTGATGCTTAATTTGTTTTATAAAGTTAAAATCCGAATTTTATCTTAATTAAGTGTTTATCCATGCCAAAACAATAGATAATTTCAAATCTTTTAAATATTGGTTGTTTATGTGATAAATATGGATTATTTAAATTTAATTGGTAATTATCTAATGACTAAAATAAGATTAGGTCAAATATAGATAATGAATAAATTAATTGTTTAACTTATATTATTTGTTATTTGATCCTTTGTGATGTGAAAAAGTTTCAATTGCACCCTTTAGATTTTATAGTTTAAATTTGAACTTAAAAGTTTTTGTTTATGAAATTTAAATAAGTTAAACCCTAATGTTTTGAAATGTTTCAAAACTTGCCCTCAAGTTTTGGAATTTAAAATTTGACTAAAAGTTTAATTTTGAAATGTTAAATTCTAAAACCCTAGTAATTTGAAAAGTTCAAATCACACCCTTATGGTTTTATTAATTAATTAAAGTGTATAATTAAGAGTGATTTAATAAACCCATAAAGTTTTGGTTTACTTTTAATTAAATTAAAAGTATTATTTACTAAGTTAAACCACCTAGTATTTTAAAATGTAAAATACACCCTATACTATATATAACATTAAAAGTCTAATATTATATATGTATCAATAAACAGTCAGTTTTACCGTTAGTAGGCCTCATTCACGAAGCTGGTCTATAAGGGGTGTTTAAGGAAATTGCCTATAAAATGGCGATTGAATGGGTATCCATTCTTACCCACCGCACTCTTGACTAGTGGAGGGTCGTTAGCCGGAAGGGTAGGATAGGACAGAAACCTTCCATTATAAGTATAATGAAGTACAAAGTAACTAAATATTTTTTCAAATTCCCAAATCATAGTTACTTTAGGCAAAATGTGAAATTGTATGCTAACCCATGGAATTACACTTCGTGCCCTTGTCAAACGTTAGTGGAGCGTGTGTGGTTAACCGGCACACTAATTTGGGGAAGACATTGGTAGCGAAGGGTGACTCGATGTTTGTCATAGGTCAATGGAGCGTGTGTGGCTAACCGGCACATTGATTAGGTGATTGTAGCATTGGGTGCACTACGTGATTCGTATGGTTATTCACACCTTGTTTGTGATCCTCGGCATCCCAGTCACAAATAGTAGGGCATAATCGAGATTAAACATGCCATTGAAAAGTTCAATGAATCTCAAAAGATCTAGGAGTTTCAATTCATTTAAAACTTAATCTTCCTTTTCGTTTTTCATGGTGGAAATTGGTAAATCGTCATTTACCTACCTTCAAATATTTTGCAACTAAATTATGGCATCCCTTTTCTAGGTTGTAGAATATTGTGTTGGATCCTAGCTTGATGTTTCATTTGGGTGTTACATCAAGAATTCTAATCAATTTAACTTGAATTTTCTCCCGTTTTGTAGATGTCTGACTCTAACTGTGGTATTCCCGAATCCCAAGGAAAAGGTGTTCCTTATGAAAGTGGAAACTTGATTCAAAGTGAAGGATCACTGTGGACTAGCTTGATTTCACTTCCTCCACCTCATCCAATTGTTCTCCCTGACCCACAAGTTCAAAGGCTTGAAAAGTTCAAGCTCACTCAAGCCCTTTTGGCAAGTAAACACAAAGATGGGAAACCTGTGTGTGCGCACGTCTTAGAGATGAAAACACACATTGATAGGTTAAACATGTTGGGTGTCGAGATTTCAAGTGAGTTGGCTGTTGACTGGGTTCTTTAGTCACTTCCTGAATCATATAGTGAGTTCGTTAGAGAGTACTATATGATGGACCACGACGTGACCCTTATTGATCTCACCTATTTGCTTATAGTTGCTGAATCAGCAATGATTTGGTGTGCTAATCAAGCAAATTTGTCTGGTGAATCAAACTCCCAAACTTCAATGGACACTGGCAACATTGGAAGTCCAGAAAGAACTAAGTCTGTGATTGTCCAATGTGCTGTGCCAAAGGAGTCCATTTGCTTTTATTGCCAAGAGAAGGGGCATTGGAGACGAAGCTGCCCTAATTACCTGAGAGATCTAAGAGATGGGAGAGTCAACACGTTTGGCTCTACTTCAGGTAAAATCCATTATCTAACTCTTTTAAGTTCCTATTCTAGATTCTTAATACATGATGTGATAAGATTGCATTTTGATGTTTTGTAGGATCGAAGAAAAGAGTGGAAGCTTAAGGGAAGAAGTGAGCTGAATCTAATCGTGAAGAAATGGATTTCGATCGCATTACTTGAAGAATGGATTCTTGAGCTACTACTTGGAGTTAGAATAGATTGTTAAGAAATATGTAATAACATAGTTTTTCAATTGAATTGCATTGTAAGGACAAATTTTTCCGCAATAAAATGAATTTTGACTTTATCTTATTTATTTATCCTTGCGATGGCATGTATGAAAGAATTGATGTTTGATGTTTCTATTATTAGCAACAATGGAATTTGATTCTTAATTATGTATTATTTGTGGAAATATCAAAAGTTTTCCAAATAGGGAGAGTTTCTCATCGCCCAAGTTTCAATTGGACAAAAACTTGGAATCATGCAATGTGTATTGTATGATGAATGAAAAACTTTCACATTTGGGAAACTTAGACTAATTCTTTGACAAAGTGTCAAATTGAAGGACTAGGAAGATCAAGTACACTAGGTTGTGCGTTGATCAAGTCCACCACAAGAGTGACAAAGATATTCGTCATGATTTACTAAATTTTAGTAAATATGATTATACTTATAAGATTGAGTGTAATTCTGAGTTGATTGAAAAGGTTTCAATGAATAGTAGAACGAATAAAGAAGAATCAAGTAGGCAGAAAGATAAAAGTTTCTCTTTTCTAAGAAGAAGGGAGAGTACCTTTTATTGTGTTTTATGATAAGTCTTAAAGATTAAGAACCATGTCTCAATAGATCCTCTAAGTGAGTCTTAGTGCAATTGCATGTCTAAGAAGAGGAATCGAGTGTTGTATAAATGGTTAAATCAATAAGTCAATCATACTTCGTTCCAATATCAAGTCTTAGAGTCAAGATTGTGACATTGAGTGAAAAGTCTTAAGTAGCTTTATAACACTTAACAAATGTGGAATTTGGAAAAGTTTTCTTATTCTTACACATTAGAAATTGGTAAGTTGTGATGTCTTGGATAAGACAAAGACCAACTAGGACCAATTTGTGAAGTGTTTTGTCTTGATAAGAACTACACTAACTCTTGAACAATTGCTTTGTCAAGAAATGTTTCTTGACAAGAGAATCTTATATGTCAAGGAGTCAGTGGGAGTCTTAATGGTCTTGAAAGGTTTCAAGAACAAATCAAGAATATACCTTATCGATCATCGCTAGCACACGACTTGAGGTTTACAACCTGTCGTGCTGACATTATTTTGTTTCTATGCCATTCCAATTGAATTAATTGTGTGTGTGAGTTCTATGAGTTCTCATTTGAATGCATACTAGAGCCTTAGTCGATGGAAAGTACATTGATATGTAAGGACAAATTACTAAACTACTTGGAAGACATGGTGGGCACTCGTGTTACCATAAGGCAAGAAATCAAGATTAAGAAAGTTCAGTCCATATGAGGTTGAATTTGTCACAAACTTTGGTTTTGGCAAATTCACATGGATAGGAACTCATACACCGTAAAATCAAAGTGTCATAAGATTCCCTCCTTCATGAAAATGACTGTGAGGAAATGCTTTCACTAAGAGAGATCTTAAGAAGATAGCAATTGTGAAAATTGTATTCTCAAATTCGATTATGGTTACGACATCCCTTTCCATAGTTCGAATTGTGAGATTTGGCAATTAGTTTGAACATTTGGAACTTAGTAACATAAGTTCTAAATTGTTTAAGCACACATATGAGCTATCTAAGCAAAAGGTGTATAAGTTTAAGAAGCTTAGATAAAGGCTTATCGAAGCATCTGGTATTAGAAATATGAATTTCAGAAATTCAATAGGCATTGTTTTTTGGAAGTTCATTTGTTTTCTAAATACATGTCGAAGCTAGTGGGAGCATAAGTGTTATGCTTATATGATAATAATCATCATGATAGTGGGAGCTTAAGTGTTATGATTGTATGATTATTATGGCGAGTATTGCGCAGTTAACAATATTAATTATAGAAAAACGAAGATTCAATTTGCAAAGTTGCATGGGTTGAAAAGTTGTTTTGCTATAATTAAGGGAGAGAATATTATACTCCGTTTTCAAAATCTAAAGCTTAGATTAAGAAATTTTAATATTTTTCAGTCAAAGGATACATTGTGTGTTCTTAAAATTCGATTATGATTACGGCATCCCTCTTCATAGTTCGAATTATGAGAACATGACACATAATATATTATGGCAAAAGATTGGTAAAGTATCATATCTTTATGTAAGACATTATGCATCGTGTCCCATACGCTTCGGGTATAGGATCAATTGCAAATGCTATAGTATTTTACCATTCTAAAAATTTTCCAAATGTCTAGCGCATTAAGAGGGAAAAAGGACTAGAATTGGTTTTGACTAAAATAATTAAACAACTATCAAAGGATGATCCAAAGTTTGCTGAGGATTGGTCGCTTGTAAGTAGTTGGAAGTATGGTATTGGATGGACCATATAGACATTATTATGAATAGATAAGATTCTATTAAGAATGAGTTGTCATATGGCAAATGTGGAAATGTTTCCATATTGGGAGTTGGATGTTGAGAGTCTATGTCTAGATTAGAAACTTTTATGCAAGAAGGATGTCCAAAGGAATGTACTTTGAATGTGAGACTTCGCGTCTATGGAATTGTCTTGCAACAATTTCTGAGAGAGTACTTTGTAATTTTATTATCCAAGTCTTGGTGACTTTTGTGCTATGACTTTATGAAAGGATCGTTGCATAAGATGTTAGAATCTAGCATATTCTAATGGTAGCAAAGAACCTTGTGTTCTTACACTAACTATGGGGATTAAGGAATTGTGAAATGAGAATCATTGGGAAAGTTTTTCAATTGATCTATTTCACAAAGCATGGACCATAGGAAACAAAGTGTGCATGCTTAGAGCATAGGACAATTGTTGTTGTAATTCAAGTAATGAGTTGATTATCCGAAACATTAAATGATAAATAATGAGTGATCAATATGGTGGATAAATAGAAGTGTTTTATTTACTCTCACAAGTTTGGGGCCATATAGGATTAAGTATTATTGTTATGTTTCAATTTGCATGTTTTGACTTCCATAATAACTAGGTTATTCAAACATCCACAGTCGGTCATACGTTGGGAGTAGGTATGTAAAGACTGTCATGAATCTGTGTGTAGATTGTCTGGAGTGTTTAGACATAGCACAAGTTTGCTGCAGAGTTCATGAGTGCTTTGATAAGATTAGAGTATTGGATTAAACCCACGCTCACTTGGATCACTTCATAGATTTATCACGAGTGATTAGTGAGACAATAATATTGTATATTCTTGAAACCGAGACATGTGAGTTGTTATTTGTTGGTCGGTTGCACATTGATAATAAGTAAACTCACCAGTAACTTGGTGTTATAAAACTTATTGTTGTCTGTAATTCGATCAGTAAATGCAAGCGAGCATTTGAGTCGAAGTTTATCCATTCCTTTTACCCAAAGTGGGATAAAAGCGATATCTGTTGGCCTCTCGATGATTTAATGATGACACCTAAGCGCTTGGCCAAGCCGGGACTAAGTTGATGTGTTCAATTGTAGTCTGTTATCAGTCATCATAAATCGGAAGCCGAGAAACAGTATAGAGAGAATGATTGAAATTCATGTCTTTTGTCTATACGATATCTTGAGAATGGAGGAATATATATGTTGGATTAGTTTCTAAGTCCATAACTATTTTGGTATGTACTTGACCCGATGGTGCATGGTCCTTTTGGGTTGCCTTCACCAAAGCAACTTGATTGGAGAAATAAATAAAGAGAGAGAGGTTATTATGATTTATTAATATGTTATAAGGAGAATATATTAAAGGAGAAATCATATTTGTTTAATTAATATTGGTCAATAATTAATTAAGAATTAATTTTGTGATCAAGTGTAATTAATTAAACTAGAGGGGCTGAATTGTAATTATGTGATAGTTACAAAATAAGGTAAGGATTATCTTATATATATGGTGAACGAATTTGAGGTGTAAATCCCTTAGAATTTGACTAGGATAAGGATTTCTAGGACTTATCTTATGGTTGCTTGGTGGACAAGCAACTAGATAAGGATAAGGACTAAAACCCTAATCTTTACACCTATTTAAACCCCCTAAGGCTTGTGAATTCGGCCAACCCTTCCCAAGAGGTCCTAAGGACGAATTCTAACCTCACTCCTCTCTCTTTATACCTTCTCCACTTGCTTATGGTGTTTGTAAGCCATTAGAGGAGTGACACTTGTGACTCTAAGCCTTCCAAGGTCAATTCAAGGAGGAATTGGATTGTTATTGCTATATAACAATCAAGGTATGTTCTTAAACCTAATTACATGTGAATTCTGATTTCCATATGCTAGAATTAGGGTTTATAGTCTTGGATTCAAAGCATGTACAATAGAGAAACCTAGATCCAAGCATTAGGGTTTGTATGAGCACATAGGATGTCTTATGACCAAAACCCATCAGTGGTATCAGAGCCATGATGGTTTCTATTGTATTGATGCTTGATGTAACTGAAAATCGTGTTTTGGCCTCACTGTTCGACCTGACTCGGCGAGTCACTCTTGGACTCGGCGAGTCAGCCCTACTCGGCGAGTTCCAGGGGGTGACTCGGCGAGTCGGTGCGTCAGACAGTGCTTATCTCGGGATTTCTTGTTGTTTTTGCATTGGGATAATTACCTTATCATGTTAGATTAATATTAATCCGATTATATGATATATTTGACTATAATTTTAATCTAATTGAAGATATTTATCAATTAATAGGATAATTGTTTCCTTATAAGATAATTGATTAATTATTTTAAGAAAATTGATAAATTATTTTGCAAGAAATCATCAAATATGGATAATTATGTGATTAAATGTTAATTTGAATTATTTGTTATTTGATCCTTGTTGTTATTAAAAGTTTCATATTTTGCCCTTTAGGTTTTATAGTTTAAATTTGAACCCCAAAAGTTTTGTTGTTTTGAAATTTAAATAGTTGAAACCCTAATGTTTTGAAAAATGTATCAAAACTTGCCCTCAAGTTTTGGAATTTAAATTTTGATTAAATAGTTTAATTTTGATGCATATTTAAATTCTAAACCCTAACGTGTTGAAATGTTTCAAAACTTGCCCTCAAGTTTTGGAATTTAAAAGTTGATTAAAAGTTTAATTAGGAATGTTAAATTCTAAAACTCTAGTATTGTTTTGAAAAAGTTCACATCACACCCTTATGGTTTTATTAATTAATCAAGGTGTATAATTAAAAGAGGTTTAGTAAATCCATAAAAGTTTAGGTTTACAATTTAATTGAATTAAAAGTATAATTGTTAAATTAGACCACCTAGTATTTTAAAAGTATAAAATACACCCTATACTATATATAACATTAAAGGTCTAACATTATATATATGTATGAGTAAAAGTCAGTCTTACCGTTAGTAAGCCTCATTCACGAAGCTAGTCTATAAGGGGTGTTTAAGGAAATTGCCTATAAAATGGCGATTGAATGGATATCCACTCTTACCCACCGCACTCTTGACTAGTGGAGGGTCGTTAGCCGAACGGGTAGGATAGGACGAAACCTTCCATCATAAGTATAATGAATTATTAAAGTAACTAAATGTTTTCATAAAATTCCCAATCTTAGTTACTTAGGCAAAAGTGAATTGATGCAATTCCATGAAATTACACTTTGTGCCCTTGCGAAGACGTTAGTGGAGCGTGTGTGGTTAACCGGCACACTAATTGGTTCTAAGCAAAGGTAGCAAAGGGTGACTCAATGTTTGTCATAGTTCGGTGGAGCGTGTGTGGTTTACCGGCACATCGAATAGGTGACTGTAACATGTGAGGGCACCATGTAAGTTTGTATGGTTATTCACACCCGCTTTGTGATCCTCGGCATCCCAGTCACAAACGAGAGGGGCATATCGAGATATAAACATGCCATTGAAAGTTCAATGTATCTCAAAGGATCTAGGAGTTTTCATAGATTTAAAACTTAAATTTCTTTTTCGTTTTTCATGGTGGAAATTAGTGAATCGTCATTCACTTACCTTCAAATATTCTGCAACTAGATTACGGCATCCCTTTTCTAGGTTGTAGCGTATTGTGTTGGGTCCTAGCCTTGGAATTTCATTTGGGTGATCTACCAAGGACTCAATCTATCAACTAACTTGAATTCATTTTTCTCCCGTTTTGTAGATGTCAAAGTTCGACAACTATGGTTTTCTTAAATCCCGTGGAACAAGCATTCCACATGAAGATGATATTCCACGATTCGATCGAGGAACAAGAGATCATGCTTCACTTCCTCCTCCTCCTCCAATTATTCTCCCTAACCCACAAGTTCAAAGACTTGAAAAGTTCAAGATCACTCAAGCCCTTTTGGCAAGTAAACATAAAGAAGGAAAGTCCGTGTGTGTGCACGTCCTAGGGATGAAGTCACACATTAATAAGTTAAGAATGTTGGGATCCGTTGTCTGTGAGGAAATGGCTGTTGATTGGGTTCTTCAGTCACTTCCCAACTCATATAGTGAGTTCGTAAGAGAGTACTATATGATGAACTACAATGTGACCCTTATAGATCTCACCTATATGCTTATTGCTACTGAATCTGCAATGATTTGGCGCAATAGAAAAGCAAAGTTGATTGGGGAATCTTCCTTCAAGACCTCTATGGATATAGACTATGACAACGAAAGACATGCTATGATAGAAAAGTTTGATCATAAGAGAAAGGCAATGTCTAAAGTAGTTCCATGTCATGCTCCAAAAGAGTTAATTTGCTTTTATTGCCAAGAGAAAGGGCATTGGAGACGAAGCAGCCCCATTTACCTAAGAGATCTAAGAGATGGGAGAGTCAAAACGTATGGCTCTAATATAGGTAAAATCCATTGACTAACTTTTTTAAGCTTCATTCTAGATTCTTAATACATAATGTGATAAGATTACAATTGATGTTTTGTAGAATCGAAGAAAAGAAAGGGAGCTTAAAGGAAGAAGTGAGCAGAATCTAACCATGAAGGAATGGATTTCGATCGTATTTCTCAAAGATTAGATTCTTAAGCTACTACTTAGAGTTAGAGTTAGATTGCTAAGAAAGATGTATTAGCATAAATTTTTCAATGAATTGCATTGTAAGGACAAATTTTTCCGCAATAAAATAAATTTTGATTTTAAATTTTATTTATTTATCCTTGCAATGGCATGTATGAAAAATTGATGTTAAAATGTTTCTATTATTAGCAATAATTGGATTTGGTTCTTATTGTGTTATTTATGGAAAGTTGAGAATTTACCAAATAGGGAGAGTTTCTCATCGCCCAAGTTTCAATTGGACAGAAACTTGGAATCATGCAACTTGATTGCATGATGAATGAGAAATTTCGTATTTGGAAATTAGACTAATTTGTTGACAAAGAGTCAAGTGAAGGACTAGGAGATCGAGTACACAAAGTTGCGTATTGATCAAGTCCACCATAATATTAACAAGATATCCGTCATGATTTACTAAAGGTTTAGTAAATATGATTATACTTATAAGATTAAGTGTAATTCTTAGTTGATTGAAAAAGTTGAAATCAATAGCAGAATGAATAAGAAGAATCAAGAAGGCAGAGAGATAAAAGTTTCTCCATTCTAAGAAGAAGGGAGAGTACCTTTTATGCTTTATGATAGGTCTTAATGATTAAGAACCATATCTCAGTTGATCCTCTAAGTGAGTCTTGGTACAATTGTATGTCCGAGAAGAGGAATCAAGAATTGAAGAAATGGTTAAATTAAAAAGTCAATCATACTTCGTTCCAAAACAAGTCTTAAAGTTAAGATTGTGGCATTGAGTGAAAAAGTATTAAGAAGGTTTACAACATTCAATAAATGTGGTAAGTTGTGATATCTTGGATAAGACAAAGACCAACTAGTACCAATTTATGAAGTGTTTTGGTAAAAGCTACACTAACTCTTGAATATTTGTTTGTCAAGAAATGTTTTGGCAAGAGAGTCGTATATGTCAAGGAGTCAGTAGGAGCCTTAATGGTCTTGAAAGGTTTTAAGAACAAATCAAATAAACCTAATCGATCATCACTAGCACACGAGTTGAGGTTGACAACCCATCGTGTTGACATTATTTTGTTTCTGTGCCAATCCAATCAAGTTAATTATGCATGAGAGTTCTATGAGTTCTCATTTTGAATGCATAAAAGGCAAAGCACCTTAATCAATGAAAGGTACATTGATAAGAAAAGGTGAGCTGCTTAACTACTTGGAAGACATGGTGGGCAGTTGTGCTACCATAAGGCAAGAAATCAAGATTAAGAAAGCTCGGTCCATATGAGTTTGAATTTGTCGTAAACTTTAGTTTTAACAAATTCACATGGAAAAGAACACATACGCCGCTCAAATCTAAGTGTCATAAGATTTCCTCCTTCATGAAAATGATTGTGAGGAAATGCTTTCACTAAGAAAGATTTAAGAAGATAGTGATTGTAAAATTGCATTCTCAAATTCGATTATGGTTACGGTATCCCTTTCCATAATTTGAATTGTGAGGTTTGGCAATTAGTCTTAATTGTTTAGACACACATATGAACTATCGAAGGCAAATGTGTATAAGTTCAAGAAACCTTGATAAAAGATTATCAAAGCACTAAGTATTAAAAACATGAACTTAAGAAATTCAATAAGCAATGTTTTTCTGAAAGTTAAGAAGTTTATGAATACATGTCGAAGCTAGTGGGAGCATAAGTGTTATGTTTTATAATAATCATCAAGATAGTGGGAGCATAAAAGTTATGATTGTATGATTATTAAGGAAAGTATTGCAAGATTAGCAATATTAATTATAGAAAACAAGAGTCATACTTTGCAAAGTCGCAATAGTTGAAGAGTTGTTTTGCTATAATTAAGGGAGAGAATATTATGCTTCATTTCAAATCTAAAGGTTTAGGTTGAGAAATGTTAATAAAATTTAGTCAAAGGTACAAAGTGTGTTCTTAAAATTTCGATTATGATTACGGTATCCCTCTTCATAATTCGAAATTTGAGAACATAGCAAATAAAACATTATGCGTCGTGTCCCATACGCTTCGGGTATAGGATTGATTGCAAATGCTTTAATATTTGACCATTCTAAAATTTTCCAAATGTCTAGCGCATTTAGAGGGAAAAGGACTAGAATCCATTTAGACTAAAATAATTAAACAACTATCAAAGGACAATCCAAGTTCGACGAGGATTGGTCGCTTATGAGTAGTTGGAAGTATAGTAGTGGAAAATATGGAAATGTTTCCATATTGGATGGACCATATCGACATCATTACGAATAGATAAGATTCTATTAAGAATGAGTTGTCATATGGAACATATGGAAGTGTGTCCATATTGGGAATTGAATATTGGGAAATCTATGACTAGATTAGAAACTTCTATGCAAAAGGATGTTCAAAGAAAGTACTTTGAGTGAGAGACATCACATCTATGGAATTGTCTTGTAACAATCTCCGATAGAAGACTTTGTAATATCATTGGCAATAGTCTTTGTGACTTTGGTGCAGTGACATTACAAAAGGATCATTGCATAAAGTGTTAGAATCTAGCATATTCTATAAGTGGCAAATATTTGATATTCTTTCACTTATGAAAAGGATTTGGAGTTGTGAAATGAGAATGATTGGAAATGTGTTCAATGTGATCTATTTCACAAAGTAAGAACCATAGGTAAACATTGTGTGCAGGCTAGGAGCATGGGACAAGTGTTGTAATTCAAGTAAGAAGTTGATTACCCGAAACTACAAAAAATGAGTAATCAATATGGTGATAAATAAAAGGTGTTTTATTTATGCTCAAAGGGTTGAGGCCATATGGGATTAGTATTATTCTTGTGTTTCACATTTGCATGTTTTGACTTCCAGAATAATTGAATTTATTAAGAATAATCGAATTATTCGAACGGGCCACAGTCGTTCATATGTTGGAAGTAGATATGAATGAAGACTGTCGTGAATTGGTGTGTGGATTGTCTAAAAGAGTATTAGACATAAGCAAATGTTTGCTGCAACGTTCATGAGTGCTTATGAATGTGATTTGAGCATTAGATTAAACCCACGCTCACTTGGATCACTCCATGAATTGTATCACGAGTGATTGGTGAGACGATAACATCTTATATTCTTGAAACTGAGATGTGTGAGTTGTATCTTGCGAATCGGTTGCACATTGATAATATGTAAACGCACCAGTAACTTGGTGTTATAAAACATATTGTTGTGTGTGATTCGGTGCGTGAGTGCAAGCGAGCATTGTATCAAAGTTTATCCATTCCTTTTATTCAAAGTAGGATAAAAGCGATATCTTTGGGCCCCTTGATGGTTTAGTGATGACAAACGTAAATGCTCGGCCGGGCTAGGGCTAATTTGATTTGTTTAATTAGTCAGTCGTCATAAATCGGAAATCGAGATATAGTACAAAGAGAATGATTTGAAATCATGTCTCATATGATATCTAGAATAGAGGAATATATGATCCCTTATCTAAGGACACGCGTATTTGATATGATCAGAGTTGACAACGGCTTTGGAAAGCTACGATTGCAGATCGGGATCCGAAGTCATACGCAGAATAGTTGTTAGACTTATCCAAGTGGGAGACTGTTGGATTAGTGTCTAAGTCCATAACTATTTTGGTATGTACTTGACCCGATGGTGCATGGTCCTTTTGGGTTGCCTTCACCAAAGCAACTTGATTGGAGAAATAAATAAAGAGAGAGAGGTTATTATGATTTATTAATATGTTATAAGGATAATATATTAAAGGAGAAATCATATTTGTTTAATTAATATTGGTCAATAATTAATTAAGAAATAATTTTTAGATCAAGTGTAATTAATTAAACTAGAGGGGCTGAATTGTAATTATGTGATAGTTACAAAATAAGGTAAGGATTATCTTATATATATGGTGAACGAATTTGAGGTGTAAATCCCTTAGAATTTGACTAGGATAAGGATTTCTAGGACTTATCTTATGGTTGCTTGGTGGACAAGCAACTAAATAAGGATAAGGACTAAAACCCTAATCTTTACACCTATTTAAACCCCCTAAGGCTTGTGAATTCGGCCAACCCTTCCCAAGAGGTCCTAAGGACGAATTCTAACCTCACTCCTCTCTCTTTATACCTTCTCCACTTGCTTATGGTGTTTGTAAGCCATTAGAGGAGTGACACTTGTGACTCTAAGCCTTCCAAGGTCAATTCAAGGAGGAATTGGATTGTTATTGCTATATAACAATCAAGGTATGTTCTTAAACCTAATTACATGTGAATTCTGATTTCCATATGCTAGAATTAGGGTTTATAGTCTTGGATTCAAAGCATGTACAATAGAGAAACCTAGATCCAAGCATTAGGGTTTGTATGAGCACATAGGATGTCTTATGACCAAAACCCATCAATATAATCCGTTATCTAGAGGACACGCTATCTGATAAGATCAGAGTTGACAGTGGCTTTTGAAAGCTACGATTGCTGATCAGGTTCTGAAGTCATACGGGAAATAGTTATTAGACTTATCCAAGTGGGAGACTGTTGGATTAGTGTCTAAGTCCATAACTATTTTGGTATGTACTTGACCCAATTATGAGCATGGTCCTTTTGGGTTGCCTTTACCATAGCAATATGTAGGATGAATTAAGGAGAGAGAGGTTTAAATATGATTTATTAATATATTATGAGAATAATATATTAAAGGAGAAATCATATTGTTTAATTAATATCAGTCAAGAATTAATTAAGAGTTAATTTTGTGGCTAAAAGAGATTAATTAAACTTAGGGGACTGGACTACAATTATTGGGTAATTGAGTTATTGGGCTAAGGAATGCTAAAGGATCAAGGGGTGAACGAAATTATGATGGAAGCCCATCATATTTTCGTCCATGGCCTTTTCCAGAAGGTTCCATGGGCTGCTTAGAGTTTAAGCTGTCCATTAGGGTTTTGACTGAAACCCTAGCAGCCCACACAAGTATATAAAGGACCCCTTAGGCTCCAAAAATGTGGACAACTGATTCTCTAGGGTTTCCAGCCGTTTTTGGTGCCTCTCCTTTCTTCTCCTCTTCATCCAAGTTGTATATGGTGTTTGTGACTTCATTAGAGGTGCAGCACTTGAGGCACTAAGCTTTCTAAGGCCAATCCAAGCAAGGAATTGATTGTTATTGCTATATAACAATCAAAGGTAATTCTCTAAACCCTAATTCAGTTTATAACATGTTAGATCTAAGTTTATTAGTCTTGGATTCAAAGCATGTACAATAGAGAAACCTAGATCCAAGCATTAGGGTTTGTATGAGCACATAGGATTGTTCTTATGCCTAAAACCCATCAATATATATATATATATATATATATATATATATATATATATATATATATACACACATATGTATCACACCTGTAATACTTTACTTTTAAGCAAATGTAAATTCTAATGTGTAATGTAATGGTTGTTTACTTTGCTTACTATGTACATTGGTTATGATATTCATGATGTCCTCCGCCCCGAAATGTTTCCGCCCTGGGTTTCGGGGTGTGACTATAAAGTAGAGTTTCAAGGGTTCCTTATCAGCTATTAGGACCCTTAGTGTATCGATTTTCATCCACTTCTTCATACTCTCATAGAGCTGAGATTTTGTTGTTTCCTCCTCTCTCATTGAGTCTTTTAGTTTCTAGGGTTTTGAGTACAATCTATTAGAGGCACTAAGATTTTGGTGCTTTTTTTCCAAGGAACATCAAGTAGATTTGGTGTGATTATTTACTACAGTAATCAAAATATATTTTACCCTAATCTTGTATGAATTTCGATTTTTATAGACTTTCCTTAGGGCTTCTTGATTTTGATAAATAATTGCTATTAATAGAGAAAACGTACATCTAATCAAGGTTGCATGTGAAATTAAGGGTCAAATTTTTTTCTCGCTTACATGTAATTTTTATAACTTAGAAAACTCATCAGTGGTATCAGATCCATCCTGACATTATTTTATGCTATTAGTGCATTACATGAATTGATCAAATTAGGGTTTATTGAAAATAAACGCTATACTTTTCAGATTCAAACATTTCTAGGGTTTTTAGAAACCCTAGCATCCCTACCTTATTTTCGAAAATGCTAAGGCCTCCATTAGGGTTTCTGGAATCCTTTAATTATTATTTTAAATGCCTTAAATTTAGAACAATTAAAACCTGATAACCCTTATCCATATTTTCAAAAATTAGAATGTTAATGATTAGGATTAAATTTGAATTATTTTATTCATTTTATAATTCAAGAAAATTATTTAATCCCTCATGCTTTAAATATGAGTTATTTTATTAACTTTTTAGTTGAAGACAATTATTTAATCTTTAATGATTTAAATTATATTTATTAATTGATTAATTTAAATATATTTAGTAAATCATTAAGTAGTTAGCATTAATTAATTAATTGTTAATTTCGAGAATTAATTTTAGACCTAGTATTTTGAAAAATTTTAAAATACACCTTATACTATGTAATAGTAATAGTCTAATACTTTATGTTTAAGAAAAGTCAATTAGATCGCTAGTATGCCTCATGAATCCATACTATAAGGGGGTATAACAAAATGACCTATAAAATGACCATTGAATGGGTGTCTACTCTGACCCACTGTTCCCCTGTTTGGTGTAGGGTCCTTAGCCTAAACCAATTTGATAGGACATAACCTCATTAAAAGTATACGACTATAAAGTTCTAGAACCCACTTTAATAAAAATCTCACTCAAGTTACTTTAGGAAAAATGTGAAGTGTATGTTATTCCATGAAACACACATCACTATTTATAAGTCATTAATGAAGCATGTGTGGTTCACCAACACACTAATTTGGAACTATGAAGTTGAGTGATGGACAAATCAACAATTATCATTGTTGATGGAGCGTGTGTGTGGTTTACCAGCATATCAATTTGAGATGATAAATGATCTCGAGGTTTTCTAACGGGTTTGCATGGTTATTCACATCTTGTTTGTGATCTCGGCATGACAATCATAAATTGAAGAGTATAATCTAAGAATAACATGAAACTGATAAAATTAAATGAATCTCAATTGATCTAGAAATTTCATTTTATATTGAAATTGCTAAATTTGTATTACCTACCTTGATAAATAGGCAATTAGATTACGACATCCCTTTCCTTATTTTGAATTGTATTTTAGATCCTAGCCTTGAATATTTGTTTTCGGTTAACATATTAAGGATTTATATCAGTAACTAAAAACTACGTCTATTTATATAGATGTCTGGAAACGGTGATCTTGCTATCGCTCAAACTATCACTCCCCAATCGACATTCACTATACTCTCGATTTTGTCAAAATAGAAGTGAACTTGTCCAAACTACAAGGACTGGATGCAAAATATAAAAATGACTCTTCGATATGAGAAAAAGGCAAACGTTCTAAAAAAACCTCTTCTTAAAATCGATCATTCCGCCTCTACTCTTGAGGAAATTGCTTCCTACAACAAACACTCTGATGACACCACTAAGGTCGTTTGCATCATGCTAGCCACAATGGTACGTAAACTGGCAAACTTCTATGAGGACTATTGACCTTATGAAATGTGCATTAATCTTCCTAAATAGTTTCACAAGAAAGTGAGAAAAGAACGCTACAAAATGGTTAAGTCTCTTATGGAAAGCAAGCTTAAGGAAAGGGAATTTGTATGTGCTCAAGTACAGAGAATGCAGATGTATGCATAGCAGCTGGAAAAGCTTAATGCATCGTGTGAGAAGGAGTTGGCCATTGACATGGTCCTTAACTCTTTTCCTCCAAGTTATGATTAGTTTGCTCTAATTTATCATCTTACCAACACAGAGACGACATTGACCCAACTCGACAACTTTTTACAAACTGATGAATCATGGATGAAGAAAAATCAAGCTCCTTCTGCAATGAGTGCTCCTGTCCTGGCTATTAGATCTAGAAATGGGAAAAAGAGAAAGGCTCCTTCGCAATCCAACTGGAAAAGAAAGGCCCATACTGGAGGGTCTAGTAGAGGGTCCAAGACGAAGCCTAACTTTGATGTACCTATGACCAATGATCCCAAAGAGGCCACTTACTTCCATTGTGCAAAAAAGGGTCATTGGAGAAGAAGCTACCTAAACTACTTGCATGATTTGAAAAATGGAAATATCAAGCCCTCCTCTTTAAGTATTTACATTATTTAAGTGAATAATACACAAAATTTTCATTCTTGGTTCCCTGACACATGATATCATTTCCACATTTGTTCTAATTTGCAGGGGCTAAGAGAAAGTAAGGAAGTGGAGCACGAAAGGTGGAAATAGACAGTTGATTTGTTAATTTATTATGTAATTAACAAATTAATATCAAATAAATTTTTAAATGATTTATTTGTTAATTTATATGATTAATAAATTAATATGAAATCAATTAGAATTGAATGGTGTGGCTGAGAGGCATAATCGAACCTTACTAGATATTGTACAGCCCATAATGATTTGAGCTTCTCTTCCTATTTATTTCTGGGGGTATGCCTTAGAGACAACCACCCATATCGTGAATCTAATTCCATCAAAGAAGGTTGCCAAAACATCTCATGAGATGTAGATAGGGAAAGCTCTCTTCCCCGTACATATCAAGGTATGGGGTTGTGAATTGCTCCTAAGATGAGAGACTCACAACAAACTTGAACCCAGAGAATTTTTATTTCATTGGATATCCAAAGAAATCCTTTGGATAATTTTTTACAGACCAAGTGAGAATGTGGTCTTTGTAGCTCGACGGAGTTTTTCACGAGAGAGAGCTCATATTCAAATAGGACAGTGGGAGTGTCATTGATCTTAAAGAAATTCAACATTCAACCAATGAATGAACCTCAAACAACACTATCATTTAACATGAGGAAGAAATTACAGTTTAGAAAGTTGAAAACTCATTACCCCTTCATTGATGCAGTACGGTTAGCATGCCACTTGAGTTATATGGTTTCCATATAACTACAGATGGTGATGTGTTTATCAGTGATCTTACACTAGTAAATTTATATGAAATTGCTAACTATGAGGAAGTAATGGTAGACCCCGAGGCTGCTAAATGGAAAGAGGTGACCTATAGTGAGATTCAATCCATGTATTATAACCAAGTGTGGAAATTGCTTGATAACATACCTAGTCCAAAGACAGTCGGGGAAAACAAATCTTCAAGAAGAAGGATAACATGGATGGGAAAGTACACACTTTCAAAGCTAAGGTTGGTTGCTAATTGGTTTACTCAAACCTAAGGAATTGACTATGATGAGAAATTTTCACCAGTAGCTAAGATAAAGTCTATTAGGATAATACTTGCTATAGATACGTTTTGAGAATATGAAATGTAGCAGATGGATGTTAAAATCGCTTTCATTGGTAGGAAGTCATAGGAAGATGTCTTAATGAGTCAGCCAGGGGGTTTTTTACATGTCATGTTTCCTGAAAAAGTGTGTAAGCTTAAGGACTCGGTTTATGGATTGAAACAAGTATCTCGAAGCTGAAATATTTGCTTCCATTAGAAAATCAAAGAGTTTGGATTCCCTATAACTGAAAATAAGTCCTACATATATTTCAAAGCTAGTAGGAGTATAGTGACCTTCCTTGTTTTGTGTGTCAATGACATACACCTTATAGGAATCAACATTTCAACTGAGCAAGAAGTTAAGTCTTTGCGAGGAAAGTGCTTCACTATGAAGGATATAGAGGATGTGACCTATATTCTTTAAATCAGAATTCAACGGTGTATAAAACATAACCTTATTGGTTTTAGCTAGAGTTGATGTTTGGATAAAATAGCGAAGCATTTTAGTATGGAGGTTTCCAAGAAAGGAGAATTGCTTGTTCATTTAAGTTGTGTAAGACTCAAAGTCCCAGTACATATGCAGAGATAGCTGACGTGAGTTGAGTCCCATATGCTTTTGCTATAGGATCGATTATGTATGCAATGAGATGTACTCGCCTTGCTGTTTCTCATGCCATAAAGTCCCAAAAATTCATATTAAATTTTCATTTTTAAAACAATCAACCATAATAATGATTTGTTCCATAACCAATCAAAGTGAATATATCATTTAAAAAGTAAAGTAAAAATCACAAATAGTCAATGCGGAAAACTGTGGGGGACGTTGTGCAGTCACGTTGGGCCCTTCCCTTTGGAACCGGATGTACCTGAAACCAAAAACATAACATCGTAAGAACAAAGCTTAGTGAGTTCCCTAAAATACCCTATACCATACATAGAATGGAGATTGATATGTGCCAAACATAGTCTTATAATTATTGTCATGCCATGAGCTATATCATGGTCTTTTCTTGCCAAGCGAGGGCCAAAACCCCAATCTTTCAAATAAGTGATAAAAGCCACCTCCTAGTCTACCATGCAGTATCACAAAGACAACTACCATCCTACAGATAATTGCTAGGTTCCAGGCCCTATTCTTGCATACAGTTTGTTTGGAGCCATATCCAAGTGCTTATATATTTGCAAGGGGCCACCACTTGGTCTTCCTACATAACATAATATAGTGGCCATAATATAGTGGGTTGGAAATGGTGCCTTCAACCCACGAATATAGTGATGAGACTCACCTCAAACGGTAAATGGATAGATGTCATACACGAGTCGTTGGTGCTAAAGTCTCTCGTACTAGACATATCCACAACCCAAACCCTACATAGCAATTAAGGTAATACTCTACTTAACGAATCCAAAAGCCAATGCTAATCTCCATTCAGGAAAAAGAACATTTTGCCTTTCCAAGTCCTCAACCCCTCACAATTGACCAAGAGCTAAACAAGTCAAAAATTCAACGGTCAATGGCAAGGAACTTACACCATGCGTACTCAGTCTACGCCATGCGTATTAAGTGTACCCCCTACGTACTATGCTATTAACCGCTTTCTATTTTAGCTCTTAATCCGTATAGACCAACCATCTATTGCTCAAATATGGTCCTAATAAACATATAGATTGATAAAGTTCCTAACTTTATGCCTTTGCATGTCTTAAAAGAAAACAAAACCAAATCTCAAGTCTAAAATGAACTCTAATGCCCAAATACTCACGCATGGAAGGATGGGAGTGACCAAGCTCGAATTTTTATCATTCTATAAGCTCAAAAATGCTAGAAACTACCACTCATGAGGTCTGGAGTAGCCCATACTCACTAGACCCAAAATCAAGGGACCAAAAAGCTCATAAATCCCATACTAAGCATGATCTATCTAATGAATCATCAAGGTTCAAGCTCTATACCTCCTGGAGGATGTTGAAGAAGGGTACAATATGGATGTAAAATTTATGGACTCCCCATATATACCTTCAATGACCTCTATATTCACAATACACACAAGAAAACACTTCGATGCTTTAAAATCATCACAAGATGGCTAGGGTTTCAAGTTTTTTGATCAAAAGGGTGGAGGCTGGTGATAATAAGAACCCCAGGGGATTAGTGTCCTTAAACAGGGCTAAGAAACTTGCAATTATGGTTTTTACTTTGTGTAGTTACACCCTGCATAGTCCACTAAAAATGTCCCACCCTTCAGCCATTACGCCATGCGTAGTGCAAAGCTCTCATTTCTAGCTGAACTTCTAGCAGCTATAACTTCTTCATTTCAACTCTGTTTTCGGCATTCATTATATGCATAGAAAGGCATTGAAGAGCCACACACTCTTATCTACTTACTTTTTTTTAACACATATTGAACTAAAACCCTAAACCATGCATGAAACCCACGATATAGTTTTTCCTTTTCCACCCTTCGGTCCAGCACACAAATGAAATGAAGGGTTTAGATCACACAACCAATGTTATCAACCTTTAATAAGGTCCAACTGTAATTTCTCAGAGCACAAAGCCTTTTCATGATCGAATTTTGGTCGACAACCCCAAACTAAGAAACGACCCAAAAGCCGACACCAGTCGACCCCTTCCAATACTCCTATCAAATCCCATTCTTATAAAAAATAACTCATCCCAATGAAGAAATGAACCCTATCATTCAGTTCTTAACCAACGAAAGAAGACCCAACTACTCTACCCTAAAAATGAAAACCCTAAATAGTGTCTGACTTCCTAACATACAAAATCATCTCATCCCACATCCATAATTACTCGAATTCGCAACCCGAACCAAACGAAACCCTTCTGACCCTGAATTGTCTTGCTGATAACTGGAGAATAGAATCCCCGACCAGCCGTCACTGTTGAAAC
Source organism: Lactuca sativa (assembly GCF_002870075.4). Lineage (NCBI taxonomy): Eukaryota > Viridiplantae > Streptophyta > Magnoliopsida > Asterales > Asteraceae > Lactuca > Lactuca sativa. Next base: position 24,890,322 of record NC_056628.2, read on the forward strand.
CTCACATTTAAATAAAAAAGCTACTCCTAACACTAGTCACAGTCATTGGTGTCATACCAAAATAAAATCACATTCTGCTCAACAACATTCACATTTTGATTTATCCAAGATCTCTCAAGTCTCGTTCTAACCCATCAATTAACTGAAGTATCAGATTTCCAACAGAGTACTATAGTTGATAGCCTCACACACGTTTGGAACACGAGACTTCATCCCAGAGTCTATCTAACAAAAGTTAACATAGTATGTTTGCCAACACGGCTCCAGCATCCGTTCTGTTCTGACCAGGGCTACATAAATAACCAACACACAAACATAAGATAGTCCACTTCACTCTAGGTGAATGCTAACAACCCAACCATAGTCTTACATCCCACCCGATCCTAAATCGACCTACAACCCTCCTCAATCCCATGAATGTTGTGGCCCTTCCAGAGTCTCACAACCCTTCCTACCATGTTCTAATTCTACCTAATGAAGGAGATGAACGAAATCATAGATTCCCAACACTCTCACAACTACTCAACAACCTAGTGAATGTTACAGGCCATAGCGTAGTCATACAATACTTCTATACTACCTACCAACCTAGCAAATGATATGGGATACCCTGATGTCTTACAACACTTTTGTATACCATCCTAGTGAATACTACGGGCCACCCCACAGTCTTACAACACTCCCATACCGTCTACCATCCTAATGAATGCTACAGGCCACCCTGTAGTGTTATAATACTTCTACCACTATCTATCAATATAGTGAATGCTATAGGCCACTCCACAGTCTAAAAATACTTCCATGCTACCATGTCCCCAACCCATGGCCTTCCAACTATCCATGAGAATACTCAGCCAATAATCATTACAAGTCGAAACTCCAATCTGCTAATTCCCATCATGTATTTGGGTCATGCTTCAAACCTAAAAGCCTTTATCAAACAAGAATAGACAGAGAGGTCCTAACACAACCCTCAACTTGAGACTAGGCACAAACCCAACATACGCCACTAATTAACTATGCTTCTTCTCCTCATACGAGATAACTTGGTTCCTAACTTTTCTTCTCTAACTACAAGCACCCAACGAACATTATTCCTTGCATAAATTTTGGCTGTTTCCACAATTAGAATTGGCTTTCCACTTGCCATTTGCATGACATTCAAATTTGACACGTATTGGGAATATTTCCATTAATCTCAAGCAATGCTCCCCCACCCGGAATCATTTGTACCCTATTAATCTCATTCCCATTCGTGTTTCCAAGCCATCTACAATTTCACCACTCAAAGCTATCATCAACCTGAGCTTACAACAACTGGCATTCCTTGACCAGCCGACCTAGCATACACACAACCCAAAACCAGATAAATATACACCAATATCTCAAAGTATTTTCCACTAATACAACTTAAAAACCTCAGGTTACATTAAACGAATGATGAAGAACGAATAACCCAACCATCGAGACGAGTAAGTAACCAATCCAACAACCTACATACTATGGAGAAATTCCCATCCGAACATGCAATCGACCACACTCTGTTGGTATGAATTTAAAAACTAATCTTACACCCGTGATTAGACTAGTCTTTCCCTACATCACAACCACAGAAGATCCCTATGAGCCATGCATTCAAATTCAATACATTCATATTACAGCTTCCTCAAACTTCTTGTTGAACCACCAAAATCAACTCGGCTGCTGGGTCTGCAAGCATAACACTTAGCGTCTCCCTCTTAAGGCTTGCTCCATAGCTTGGTCGATGTCTCCAACATCGAAGCCTTAAACTAGCTCAACTAAATACCCTATAAGTATGGCTCTGAGTATGAAAATTTACATTTGAAGATTCTTGAAAATATAATAACTAAATCATCATAAGGAAATTTTGATTTCTAGGTGGAGACTTAAGTAAATTGAACATAGCGTCTCGCACACGTAATTACGTAATCATGGACATAAATAGTAATAGATCATGAAGGAAGTGAATACAATACATACCCGCAACGTCAACTGATGGAACTTGGATCTCCTCGGCCTACAAGTAAAACGCTCGGGTCCTTACCATGGGAGCCTCCACTCTGCCCTCGCAAACATCAGTAATCGTTAGAGACTGGAGCTAGTGTCTTCACCGCTCCACTTTTCAAAAGTGGATAATCAACCTTCTTGTGGCCCACTTGGTTGCAATAGAAACATATAAAATTCGATACCTGGGGCCAATCGGTACTGAAATGACTAATCTCACAAAACTCGTAACAACGCATTCCCCTAGATCGGCATATCCCATCGTGTTGTTTCCCGCATGCACCGCAATGACCTTGACCCTACTACCCCTTTGACCGCTGACCAGAAGTCTTGGGTCTCTTCATATGATCCCTAACTCTCTGCACCTACTTTTCCTTCCTCTTTAAGAGGTGCTTCAAGTTAATCTCCCACTCTCAGGCTCTAGCTATCATGTCCTCCAATGTCTGACAAGTTGAAAGCTAACAAACTCCTTAATATCTTCCCTCGGCATGTCATGGTACCAAGTCTTCTTCATCACCTCATCTGAGGCATACTGTGGGACCATCAAAGTTCTCTCCCTAAACTTGGCAGTGATCTCCACCACGATCTTAGTCGTATGGTGCTAGTACTGAAACTCCATCGCCAGCTATTGCACCTCGACAGCTAGTGCAAACTCCTCTCCAAATTACATCACAAATTTAAGCCAGGTCATGGCCTCAATAGTTGGTGTTCCCAGAGTATATCCAACCTCCTCCTACCAATCCCGGGCTCGCTTCCTCAAACACCTTGTAGTGAACCTCACATTCGACCCCTCGGGGAAAATGATCTTCATCTGGGCACACTCCATGTCCATTATCCAATGTCTGGCAGAAATAGGGTCTTTTACCCTGAAGAAATATTGTGCCCCAAATCCTCGAAATTCCTTAAACGTGAGAGCACATGCTCGGTATCGTCTGACGGACATCTCAGCTCAATAGGCTCAAAGGCGCTCGTCCATCATCTCATTAATCCCTCCCGTGATCGTCCTGAGCATCATCTAGGTCGCATCAAGGATAACTCGCATAATCTTCGATGCAATGAACTCGTGTAATCCCTCATTAACTAGTTTAGTACCAAATCCTGAACCGGAACTAGATCTTGAACCTCTCGCTCCACAACATGTCGTCAACATTCTGAAAAAGTAAAACAATGACCAGAACATACGCAAAGACTCCTCATTCCACGGGCGTCCTAGATTCTCCTTGACTTTCTTTGATTCGAGTGTGGAGCTTATACTTTTCATTGCATGGGACCAATACTATATTGCGCACCTATCCATACTTTCCTCAAGAATCATCCTGAATTCTTTAAGTTATCTTCTTGAATTGGTACTCCAATTACCCGCTGAACAACGTATCCAAAGCCAAAAAAAACACTTCCTCAGCTCTCCTAGGTTCCTCACTCCACCCTACCATTATCTATTGAAGGACCTATACTAATGTTAGCTAATTACTTCATTAATACAACTACATGCAACAAGGCATAAATAATCCTTCGACTAAAAGATTCAACCCTACAACGGTTACACTTAGACGGGAGTTGCGCAATACAGCCAAAGCCACCACTCTGAGATTATTTAACCATTACAACATGTAACTTAACATATTCATGAAATAATTAACTCTTATCAATATGGCTCCCATAAAGCACAAAGCAATCAACGTTCAGGCATTGAGAAATCTAAACCAGCGCATGACCTAAACAGGTCATTCTATCTGATCATCTGAAATCCATACTAGCATGCAGTTCTAAATGCTCAACCAACAGGTATATAAAAGCATCTCTCCTAGCATTCTATCATGTAATCCCGAGTAGATCCTTAGCCCTAATCTAGCATGCAATTCTCATAATATATAAAATAACATCATGTATGGGTATTCTAGGAATTACTTACTTGAGCTCGACTAATTGCACACATCGCACTCCTTTTCTTTATAAAAATTTCTTGGAAAATTCATTTTCTTTCAGAAAGATTACCAATTCCTCAGTTTGATTTCAGACACACCTGAGAGTGTGCCGAAATCCCTCAAACCAGGGCTCTGATAGAAACTTGTAACATCCTAAAAAATTCATAGTAAACTTTTCATTTGTAAAAGAATAAACCATACAAATGAGTTGTTCTAAAAGCAATCAAAGTGAATATATCATTTAATCATAATAGTGAAAATCACAAATAACCAATGAGGAAAGCTCTGGGGGATGTTGTGCAGTCATATCGGGCCCTCCCTTTGGAACCGAAAGTATCTGAATCCATAAACATAAAACCGTCAGAACAAAGCTTAGTGAGTTCCCTAAAGCACCCCATACCATGCATAGAATGGAGATTGATATGTGTCAACCATAGTCTTACAATTACTATCATTCTATAAGCCATATCATGGCCTTTTCTTGCCAAGCCAGGGGCCAAAAATCAGGTCTTACAAACAAGTGCCAAGAGCCACCTCTTGGTCTACCATGCAGTATAACAAAGACAACTAGCATCCTACATATAATTGTCAGGGTCCAAACCCAAGTCTTGCATACAGTTTGTTGGGAGCCATATCTAGTTCTTTCGTACATTTGTCAAGCCCCACCACATGGTCTTCCTTCATAACATAATCTAGTAGGCTGGCATTGGTGCCTTTGACTCATGAGTACAGTGGAGAGACTCACCTTAATCGGTAAACAAATAGATCTCATACACGAGTCATTGGTGCTAATGTATCTCCTACTAAACATATCCATAAACCAAATCCATATTAAAAATTAAGGTAATACTCTACTTAACGGGTCCAAAAGCTGATTATAATCCCTATTTGGGCCAAAGACCATTTTTCCCTTCCAAGTCCTCAACCCTCACAATCGACCAAATTACGAGATTTACTGTAATTTAATCCTTCATGGTCTATGACCTAAATTATGGGATGTCACAAGTATCGGAGCCGAGTATCGAGGTGTAGCAAGTGCAGTCACTGAGACCTGTGCACTGCGTAACTTACTTCGTGAGCTTCATTATCCACATCTTTCCGCTACTCTTGTGTACTGTGACAACGTCAGTGTCGTTTATGTGTCCACCAATCACGTTCAACATCAACACACCAAACACATACATATCGATATTCACTTTGTGCGAGACAGTTTTAATGGGTCAAATTCGTGTTTTTCATGTCCCATCTTCATCTCAGTATGCTGACATATTCACCAAAGGGATTCCCTCAACTTTGTTCATGGCTTTAGATCCAGCCGCAATGTTTGTTAGAGACCTCCCATTCGAACTACCGGGGGGGGGGGGGGGGGGGGGGGGTGTTTAACATATTGTATGGTGTGTAACAGTCCAATTGTGATTAACCATTTTATAAATTTATAACATGTTTATAAATCACACATCAAATGTAATGGATTGTAAGCATTTGTTCCACTAGGTAATTTGGAGAGCAAGTCTCCCATCGTGAGCCAAATATGTCATGGGCCACTTCTAAAAAAAAGGTCAAATAGTTACTATAAATAAAATGTAGAGTATATTCTTTTGTGTTTGCATATTATCATTATTTATGTAAATTTATGTAAATTTATGTATATGTGCACTTATGTTGTATTATATTAATGTGTAGCCTATGTTAGTCCACTGTATTAGCCCTTTAATCTTTGGTATTGCATATATTTTAGTGGAATGCATTATTGAAGTTTATGGGAAAAAATCATTTGATAACATAGCTAAATTTAAACAAATATCTTTTTTACTTTTTTGTTTTATAGTTTAATTAATAGTTTTAATTTTAGAATCAAGATTATACGTGTTCCTATAGTGTTTGATATATTGTCTGGTGGGTATTAGTCTAGTTGTGATAAACCATTTTATAAATTTAAAATATATTTATAAATCACACATCAAATGTAGTGGATTGTAAGCTTTAGTTCGACTAAGTAATTTGGAGAGCAAGTAATTTGTAGAGTATGTTCTTTTTGTGTTTGAATATTGTCATCACTAGTTTATAACCCATGAGAATCACGGTTATAAAATTAATTAAATTTCTAAGTAAAAACTCAAAACTATTAATTAATAATTTTAAATAACTTATTAATTAAAAGATATTTTTTAGTTATATATAAAATTATAATTGTTGATTCAATTAAATATATAAAATATATCATCTTATAATTTGTATAAATTTTATTTTATTATAATTTGTATAATTTTTATTTTATTTTTATTCTAATATTATTAATTTAATGTGATTAAAATGTGATTTAAATTTGGAAATTTGAAATTTGAAATAGAGAATTAATAGATTGATAAGTGTCATGATATTTATTACAATGCCTAACATTGTGACACATGGCAAAATAACTACTCTTTTATTAGTATAGGGAGATTTCGCCCCCTTCCCCCTCCCTCACAGTTATCACATAATCATTTTTTCAGTTTTAGAACAATCCATAAACAGAAAACACACTTTATTATGATGTAGTAATCGTTCCACCATCTCTACTTCGTCACAAGCAAAGAAAAGTACAACGACATGTTCTATTCTAATTTATAGTTACTGCTCAAGATTGTAATTTAAATTTTACGGATGAAGTATCTAAAAGTTGTATGGGTTAATTAAAATAGAGAAAACAAAATCCTCCTGCCTTCTGTTATCCATCTTAATACTCATTAAATTAAAACAAATGTCAAAATCAAAACAATTGATCAAAAGAGAAATTGGTGGATTACACATGTTATTATTTATATATGAATGAAAATAAGTAGGAACATTATATAGGAGGATTTTTTTTAAACAAATATTAACATAACATAAAATAGGTCAATACATATCGGCGGAAGGCAACTGAGCAAAAAGTTGCGTTGTTAGCCCTTTCTAGATGGTAAAACCAATTCTTTTGAAAACAACATCAACGAATCTATGAGATATTACATTAGAATACATGACCCATTGAATTCTGTTGAGGAGCTCCAACACCTCTGGTGCGAGAAAACCAAATGTATCAAATGCAAAGGGTACAAACACATGTTAATTTTCTATACATGAATTCTTGTGCTTTGCCACTTTGCACGCATTGTCCTTCAAAGCGACATTCTCTGCTATAAAACCCCCACTCCTTAAATCAACAAGAGGAGAGACCCCAGTAAGATCCACACAAGTGTGCTTCCCTCCTACCGTCTAAAGACCAAAATGACAGTCGGTCTGTAGGTGGATCTTCCATCCAACGGGTCCGTCAAAAAGCTCACTGATGCTTCTTTCCTCATGAAAATACCAGCACGCCGACAAGCATCAAAGAGAACATCCTTAACCACAACATGCCGGTACTTGAAATCAGGAAGCTCTCTACAATGAACAGCATCTTCCCTAAAAGTGTCCAAACATGCCTTGCGGCAAACTGGGGATATATTGTTAATTGGGAATAGATGAATCACGAGGCGGTAACGAAGGATGGTTCGGTACTCCACGGGAGACATATGTTGGCCAAGGCCATCAATAGGGATGGTTAGTAGAAAATCTTATTCATGAGGTGCTCAAAGAGACTCAAAAACTGCTTTCTGTCTAACAGTCATGTCGAAGTCGACTTCCATATTTTTGATGGTTTTGCTAAAAAGGGTACACGACAATGTTTTTTTTGGGATTTAGGGGGTGGTGTCCTTATTAGTGAAACCGCTACAGTCGAATGCATAGGAGGAAACCTTGTAAGCTGAGTAGAAACCCAAACCTCCGAAATGAATAGGCAAGGAAGCCAGACGCCACTAGATGTCTCTACAAAAGGGGCCTCCACATACCACCATATCCTCGATAGACCCGCACAATCCTTTGTCAAAGAACAAAACCGCCTCTTCTATGTGAACTGGTTGGCATGTCCTTAAACCAAAGGAAATTTTTTCAATGTCCATACATGATTGAAGCAAAAGGAGCTCACTCGGTGGGTCACATAGTTGTGCAAGAAGACCCATCAAATCAACAGCATTGGTCGCTCTCTTCATGGCCAGTCCTCTAATAACCCCGCGTCTCTGCTAACAGCCCCCCTAAGGAGCTTCACCCTTAAAGACGGTCTCCCTATATTCGATGGGAATAAATCGGCAGGAAGGTTCCTACCATTACATGAGGGCCAAAAATCTCCGTTTTCTTAATGTTCATTTCAAGACTCAAACCTGTACCATTCACCCGAATAATGTTCACCGCTCTAGCCACCTCCTCTGAATCCCCAGTGATAGTTCCATCATCTAGATATCAAGCATGGAGAAGGGGATTGCAATTGTCTCTAATCTTGTGCACAAGAGGATGCAAAATGAGGGCAAAAAAAGAGTGCCCAAAGGGTCGCCTTACTGCACCCCAGTGGCAGACCATATATGTTGGTCTCCTATATAAAGTCTCGCTGCTTGCCCGTATAAGAAATTCACGCACAAAGAAATAGAATGGCACATCCTCCTAACCTCGTGGAGCAAGGCTGATCTATCAACCAGGTTAAAGGCGTTCGAGAAATCCACTGTAAGCATTGCAAGAGATCCATCAGTGTGGTGTTCAATCAACACCCTATTGGCATTGTGTAACACAACGTCAACACCCCCGGAGACACCAACCCGAAACTGAAAATCATTAAGGTACCTGGCCATTTCTTTACCCACACCTTTCATGGCAACCTTGGAGACCAGACATCTCCATAAATGCCTACTGCAATTGGACGGATCCCATTGTCTGGTTTAATCAGAAGCGTGAGAGGAGCAGATGCAACAAACTCTGCCAAAATGGACAAACATCTTCCCGCTAACCATAAATTAACCACTACAGTGATAGCACGTATAAGATTTGTGGCTATAGCAGACCCTTCTTCACAAAGGGCATCCAAAATGTGTTGAGCCCTCAAACCATCTCTTCCGCATGAAGTTCCTTTAGGGAAAGATTTCATGCAGCCAAATACACAATCATAGTCTTCTATCAGGGGAGGTTCAGAAATTATGGGGCTCGGCATGGATGGAGGTGGCCTGAAAGGGTGTTTGTCCCCCAAAAGCTTAAATAGTATCACCATTGTATGGGGCAACACCCGATGAACATAACACTTTCACTGTTGCAGTAAAATGCCCATCGGCAACCTTACAGAAACATTGTCTGATGTTGGTGTTACTCAATATAGACTCCTTCATATTTGAAATTTCATTAAAGTTAGATTAAAAAATTGCGAATCATTTTATGACGTTTATCATAAGTAGTAAGAAAAATAAGAGCATATTTAATTTGTCATTACCATTAATAATCCATATAAAGAGAAGTACATAATTGATGTAATCAATTTGCCACAAATAAAGAGTTAACAAAAAATCAAACATCAACAAAAGAATAAATGAATTCAACTAAAAAATTATGAGAGCAATTAAGCAGACAATGTGCAGAGAAGATGATCAAGAAATTAATAGCGGTGGCGGTTCGTCTCTCCCGGTGGTGGCTGTCATCTCTTTGATAGTTGAGAGTGACGGTGTTTGCTGGTTTGAAATATTTGGTGGTGGTGAGGCAGTCTTAGAGAGGGTGAAAGAGAGAAATGGTCAAATGACACTTGTATTGGTAAATTGCTTGTAATTTTTATAATTAGATACGGCTATTGTTTCAAAACTGTAATTTTATTAAAGTACAGGTATTTCTAATAAATGTATTTTATTTGGTGTTTTCCATCGGCTAATCTCTAGTAATGACATATAGATGTTTACACTAGCGTTTTTAGTTTTATTCAATTGGTTGCCGTACTTGACCTCTACTTTGATTCGGTAGCTAGGAAGTTTTTATCTTAAAGATATGTGTTTTACCCTTTAAGCAGGCTGATTAGCATCTAGAACACATTGAACTAATCGACCTGTTACTATCATGTTGCTTGAGATTGTTTACAGGCATGGATCTAGAATGTATTTTAACTGGGACATTCATGCATTCAGGATCATAACGATGTTTCATTCTGAGCAATTTGATCTTGCTAAACTTGCAGAGGAGAATCATTCTTCTGAAGATCTTGATAACCTTTGTTTCCAATTCACCTCACCACCTGGTCAAAATACATTAAATGCTACAGATTTCCAGTTGGAAGAAGATGAAAAGGACAACCCTTTTGCATCACTTGGAATTGTTAAAGACTTCTCAAGCAGATCAAGAAAAATGAATGGCGAAAAGATTCATGTTCTAAGCTGTAATGTCGAAGAACCTGAGGCAAATGAGCAAACACTGTCGACTCCTGAAAGAATTCGAATTGCTGGACAACAGTTTATTGATTCGTATTCTTCAAAAGCTGATGAAATCTGCCAACTCAGCCATCCCTTTAAGGTTTCGTTTTCTGGGCTCTCTAATGATGAAACTAAAGACATCCAACTTCTGGTTACCCTTCTAGCTTCCGCTGAAAAAACGGGTCAAAAACAGTTTAATCAAGCAAAAAAACTCATTCGGTTATGCAGCGATATGTCTTTCAATGAAGGAAACCCCGTCGAAAGATTGGTTTACTATTTTTCTGAAGCTATTCGAATGAAAATAAACAGCGAATTGGGAAGTGTCGCACGTAATGGACTTGAAAGTATGCAGTTTGATCTTCAAGAAGCCTTGATGAACGTGGACTCATGCATCTTTGCATTTCACCAGAAAGTTCCTTTATCGCAAGTTTGCCAGTTCAGTTCGTTTCATACAATAATCGAAAACTTGACAAAAGCTACAAAAATTCACGTAATTGATCTCGAGATTAGAACAGGGATGCAGTATGTAGTTATGATGCAAGCTCTAGCAAGTCAAAGTGAATGTCATATCGATCATATCAAAATAACTGCTATTGGTACAAGATCGGAGTCCAAGATAAAAGATACCTGTACGTAAGCTCTAATCGCTGAGTTAACAAAATATTTCCAGTGTATATACATTTTGAAATCTTTGGCGCCTTTGTGCAGGTAAGAATCTTGCTGATTTTGCGAAGACGATGAACATCATACTTAGTTTCAAGATAGTTATGGTAGCTGATATAATGGATTTTAATATCGATCTTCTTGAACTTGATGGAGACGAAAAGGTTGCCGTCTACGCGCCATTCATTTTATCAACCCTAATTGTGAAACCGAAAAGTCTCGAATATCTTATGCGGGAGATTCGGAAGATCAATCCTTGTGTAATGGTCATCACCGAAGTCGAAGCAAACCATACTTCACCAGCTTTTGTGGATCGTTTCATTGAAGCTCTTTTCTTCTATGGTGCACTTTTCGACAGTGTGTCGGATTGTTTGAGCAACGATGATCTGAACAGAAAGGTTATGGAGTCTGTATTCTATGGTCACTGTATACGAAATATTGTGGCAGCTGAAGGAGATGAGAGAACAATTCGACACATTGGCGTTGATGTTTGGAGGAAATTCTTTCAGCGATTTGGGATGCTGGAAATAGAATTGAGTGATGCGACACTGAATGAAGCCAAGTTGCTGATCGATAACTTCAAACGTGGGGATTCTTGTTCGCTTCTTGTTGATCGTGGATGTTTCCTTGTTGGATGGAAAGGTGTATCAATCTTCTCTGTTTCTGCTTGGAAGTTTATATGACAGATAGTTCAAACACAACCAACAAAAATTTTATTGTAGTTTCTTGTTGACGCTTAGTAACCTTAATGAAACATTATCGTATTTCTTGTAAACTCTGTGTTTCATATATTCTTGTTGACAAACGGTTTAATAAAGTTTATTATAATGATAACATCTGATCTGATATGTTTGTCCTTTTAAGCAGGCTAATTGGCATCTAATCGCCATTGAAGAAATCGATAACTGCAGGGCTACTATCCAGTTGTACATTTCAACTGTATTTTAATCGCAAGATTCGTGATTGTATCGCACTCAGGCTAGTGATGTTTTCTTCTAAGCAATTGCATATCTGTAAACCTGAAGATGATGATCGTTCTTCCAAGCTTGAGGAACTCAGAAAAGATGAACAGGAACCATGTCTCAGTGGTGACTCGGAAGATTTACAGAGTGTTTCTATCGATGTTGCCTCTCAACCTGATCAAACTATCGTAAAGGGGACACCTGTCCAATCGACCAACATTGAGAAAGGTTCGCCCATTGTGTCTGTTGAGATTCTTAAAGATAGTGCACCAGAATCCGATGAGTTGAATGGCCAAAAACTGTCGACAAATGAAAAAATTCGGCTAGCTGGACAGTGGTTTATCGATAATCATTCTTCAGAAAATGATAAAACCTCCGAAGCTAGCCAACCTTCATTCTCTGGGCTATCGGATGATGAAGCTAAAGACATCAAACTTCTGCTTACTCTTCTTGATTCCGCTGAGAAAACAGGTCAACGACAGTTTGACCATGCAACCAAACTCATTGAATCATGCAATTACACTTCTTCAGCCGAAGGAAATGCCATCGAAAGATTAGTTTACTACTTTTCAGAAGCAATCCGTGAGAAAATAAACCGTGAAACTGGAACAGCCGCTCACGATAGACTTGATAAGTTTCATATGTTTGATGTTCAAGAAGCGTTAATGAGCGTTGATGCAAGCATTACATCATTTCATCACAGGCATCCATTATCGCGTATTTGCCAAATTAGTGTGGTTGATACGATAATCGAAAACGTAAAAAAAGCAAGAAAAATCCATGTAATCGATCTCCAAATCAGGAATGGTATGAAATATATAGCTATGTTGCAAGCTCTTGCCACTCACTACAACAGGCATCTTGAACATGTCAAGATTACTGCTATCGGTACAATAGCCGAATCAAAGATAAAAGATACAGGTAACTCCTACATCATGTCTTACAACATAATGTTTTCCATTTCTCTAAAATTTAAACATGGTTTTTGGTTTCTACAGGAAGGCGTCTTGATGATTTTGCAAAGTCGATGAACATCCCATTTACATTCAAGATTGTTATGGTAGCTGACGTGTTAGATCTCAACATAGATCTTCTCGAACTCAATGATGATGAAGAGGTTGCAGTCTATGCGCCAGTCTTTTTATCAGGCCTAATCGTGAAACCAAACGATCTTGAATATCTAATGGGTGTGATACGAACGATTAATCCTTGCATAACAGTGATTGCTGAAATTGAAGCAAACCATACTTCACCTGCCTTTTCTCATCGTTTCATTGAAGCCCTTTTCTTCTATGGTGCACTTTTCGACAGTATGTCTTATTGTTTAGCCAACGATGATCCAAGCAGAAGGGTTTCAGAGTCTGTATTTTTAGGTCAAACTATACGCAATATTGTGGCAGCTGATGGAGACGAGCGCACGATTCGACATATTAGTGTTGATGTTTGGAGGACGTATTTTGCACGATTTGGAATGGTGGAGATCGAACTGAGCACCGAGTCGTTATCTGAAGCGAAATTGTTGATTGACAGCCTTGACTGTGAGAGTTGTTGTTCAATTCGTGTTCATGGTAGGTGTTTGCTCATTGATTGGAAAGACATACCAATCTTTTCTGTTTCTGCTTGGAAGTTTGTATAACGTGATGTCTTGTTGAATAGATCAGCCCAGAAAAATAAATAACATATAATGGATGCTGAAAATTTTGTTTCAATAACAAACTCGTGGGTTAACGAGTATAGGGATATTTTGGAAAAAAGCTTTTTATTCTAAGTATTTGTTTTAGATTAGGAAGTTGGCTGTTTGTTTAACAAGTATTACGTATTGGTTTAGATTACTGTTTTCATTAGTATAAATAAGGACATGTATTCGTTAGTTTAGATAAAGAATTACAGCAATAAAATCCTTTTGTCACAGTTTTTCTTGTTCCTCCTTTGTTTGGTCTTGGGGATCAAGGTATTACCTGGTTTGTTTATACCGACACTTGGTATCAGAGCCTAGGGCTCGTGAAGAGGTACGACAGCCGGTTTGAGAATCGGTTTCAAGAAAGCTGTAGCCTTTCGGGACAGACGCATCAAGAACCGGGATCGGTTTAAACGGGTGTGGATTGCTTTTGAGCGCGAGTTGAAGCATCTCAATAGCAACCCCGATTTCTCTTGGTCGAGCTTGCTCTAAGGTAGAGAGTGACTAACCTGAGGCGCAGAATAAATAGACCGGAAGATATCAAAGTGGATGGCTTTGATTCGGTTCGTTTTGCGGGTGAAAGAAGACGGTAAAGATAGTTGTGACCTTGTCTTGTTGTTCTATGGAAAAGTGTTCTCAGAACAAGTTTGATTAGGTCGGGGTTGTCAAAAAAGATAATAAGACATTGATCGATTGAAATCAAAAGTCAGAAAAATCAAAGAGTTGTGTCTACATTAATCGACAACAATGATTAACGAGGAAGAAAATTCGACTTGTTCGTGATAAGGGATACCGATATAGGTGTGTGAAAAGCGGACATGAAGGATTTGTCATAGCAAGTGGCTTTAGATTCAATTCGTTTGGCATGAGTGAAAGAAAACGGTGAAGCAGATGGCTTTATTTTCTTAGTAGATGCAGATGCCACTTTGAGCAAAGGTGATAGGAATGAAGGAAGAGATTGGAGAAACAACATGATATGGACATTATGGTGGTGGAAGTTCAAATCAGATGGCTTTGGATCTGGCTGGGGAGAGGTCGTGAATCCTGGAAAAGTCTAGATGGTAATGAACGTATCCAACGGGATGTCATGTTACATGTTACGTGTATTGTGAACAATCAAAAGGGTATGGAGGACTTTAGACATGACTAAGATGGAGGTCAGGTGTCCGAGAAAAGTCAGATGCTTCGGGAAGATGGTGATTCAACACTGTTGTGAACAAGAGATATGACCAATCCGATTAAGTGGGTGATTGTTGGCTTAATCGGATTTATGAGTGTAGGGGTATTTTGGGAAAAACCTTTTTATTCTATGTATTTGATTTAGATTAGGTAGTTGTATGCTTGCTTAGCAAGTGTTACGTATTGGTTTAGGTTACTGCTTTCATTAGTATAAATAAGGACATGTATTCGATTAAGATGCCTCATTGAGCAAGAGTGATCGGAACAAAGGAAGAGATTGAAGAAACAACACGGTGTGGACATTATGGCGTTGGAAGTTCAAATCCGATAACTTTGGATATGGCCAGGGAGAGGCCGTGAATCAAGAAAAAGTCTAGATGGTAATGAACTTATTCAACGGGATGCCATGTTACATGTTACGTGTATTGTGAACAATCAAAAGGGTATGGAGGACTTTGGAAATGACCAAGATGCACGTCAACTGTCCGGGAAAAGTCGGGATGGTTCGGAAATATGGTGATTCAACACTGTTGTGAACGAGAGATATAACAAATCCAATTAAGGGGTGATTGTTGCGTTAATCGAATTTATAAGTGTATGGGTATTTTAGGAAAAAAAAACTTTTTATTCTAAGTATTTGATTTAGATTAGGAAGTTGTCTGCTTGCTTAACAAGTATTACGTATTGGTTTAGGTTACTTCTTTCATTAGTATAAATAAGGACATGTATTCGTTAGTTTAGATAGAGAATTAGAGCAATAAAATCCTTTTGTCATAGTTTTTCCTATTCCTCTTTTCTTTGGCCTTGAGCATCAAGGTATTACCAATTTAATATCTTATACAAAGAATGCTAAGCGATGATTTTCTAGTAAAATCTTTGTGATAAAGAGCTCTTGTTTTAAGAATCAAAAGCAAACAGGGTTATAACCACTCAGTCCTAACTTTTACCACTACAAGAAAACAGCCCTTTAATGACGCGCAAACAATGACACTCGCTAATAGACGACGCGCATTTGTAAGTGCCCTAAAAGATAATGTCAGTTTTGCAAAATTTGAAGGATAGAGGGCACGCATTTGTGCGCGCCCTAAAATTAGTGTCAGAAAAGAAAAATAAATAAATGCGGAGGGCGCCTTTCATAAAATGTGCGTCATGTAAATATGTCGCTTTATAATTTTTAAGTGAAACACGCGTTTTAGGCGGGAAATGAAATCAACGAAAATTACCCCCGCCTATTGAATCCCAAAAAGTTAATCCCCCGCCTCTTCTACTTAGCAAGAAAAAGCCCTAGATCCCTCATCTTCATCTTCAGTATCATCAAACATCTCTCTCTTGGAATCATATTCTTGAAAGATCGAAACCCTAATTTTAGCCCTAATTACGACATATCTTACCAGCCGTTATCTTCAAATCGCATCATAAACGACGACCACCACGACAACAGTCGGCTATACAAACCTTACCAAGATCTTAGAGTCCCTGTACAAACTTCCCACATCTCCTGAATACCTCTATCAAGAGGAATCGATCGCTCAATGACGTTCATGGGGTGAAAACCTGATATACTACACCGGCATCGGTTACCTCAACGGCGCAGTAGTTGGCACCGGGAAGGGTTTAGTAGAGGGCGTGAAGGCTTCTGAGGCTAGAGACACCATGAAACTTAGGGTTAATCGGAATGAAATTCGTGGTGGCTGGATTAGCGACTAGAGCGTATTGGCTGGATTAGCGACCGGAGCGCCTTACAAGGCGGCGGCGGGCCCTAGGTCAGCGGCTGTTGCCGGAGCTATTGGTGGAATAGCGGTGGGATTAGCGTAACAGGGAAGCATATTTTGAAGAGATACGTACCAATCTGAGCTCGATCTGTATTCAATTTCATCTTACTACAAGTTTTGGTCTTTTGAGATTTCCAAGTGTGGTGGCTGTGAATACTCCATCGTCAAATAGTTTCCATAAACACGACATAATAGAAGAAGGGAGGAAGTGCTAGAATTTCCTAAAAATGAAACAGATTTGGGTGTTGTGGAGGAGCCA
The DNA here is from genome assembly GCF_002870075.4 of Lactuca sativa. Lineage (NCBI taxonomy): Eukaryota > Viridiplantae > Streptophyta > Magnoliopsida > Asterales > Asteraceae > Lactuca > Lactuca sativa. Next base: position 24,907,054 of record NC_056628.2, read on the forward strand.
CCGGTGGTGGCAAGTGAAGTTGAAGCATCTAAGGATAATAGTGAACTGAAAGTTGAGCCAGTGATGAAGGAGGCTGACGGTTGGACTTTAAATGTTAAAATTAAAGTGGAATAGGATCCAACTCTCGGTGCAACAGCGGGATTGAAGACGAACATAAGCTCTTATTTGAATGCTGAGATCGTTCATGGTGTATATTCTGATGAAAAACCACCATTTGTGATGGAACTTGATGGATCTCTTCCTTTCTACATGCTCGATGCATATGAGGAGTTTTTTGGCTCTAATGCTGGCAATATCATTCTATTTGGGAAGGTATTTTAGCTAATTCAGTTACATCTCAGTTGACCATGTACATATGTATTATAAAGCTTGAGTAATTATATAAGACTCATTATTTTATCATTCTTACTAAGATAAAGATTGATCTTGATCTTTAATAACTTTCATTTGAATCAAGGTCAAAGTAGGAAGTACTTATCACAGCTGTTGTGTGGTGGTAAAGAATATGCAAAGATTCATGTATGCTATCCCAAATGACCCAGTATTTGAAGACTCTGTTATTATGAAGCTTTTCACACCATGGTTCATGTAATACACCTCTTGCCTTTGCTCCCCTTTTCTTCTTTAAATTTACCAGCATCATATTGCTTATATTATTATTTACTATCTATTTATGCTTTTTATTTTATTTAATCAGGAGATGGCATTTGAAAATGATTTGGTGAATAATTAGAATCAAATATTCATTTCTTGGATATTTATAAGTTATAACCCCTAAACAGCTAAACCTATACAATAAAACTTTATTTGAAATAATCTGATAATCATTTCCAAATCCGACATCTCGAGTTTATAAAAACTTTATTTGACATAATCTGATATTTATAAGTTATAACCCCTAAACAGCTAAACTTGTACATACTAATTCTTTTCTTTCTTTGTTTGATTGCATGACTTGCAGATAAGATTCATGGGAAAATGGGAGAAGGTGAGTACAATTTATGAACAAATTACATCTAATTGTTTGTAATATATCATTATATATATTGACTAATCTGATTGATTCTTGTATCATTCAGGTACACAAAACATACTTCTCGTGTCTCCGGAGTATGTGAAAGTGGCTGATTACAATGTATGATTATAAGTCATGTCAAACACTTTCTTAGGTGTTTTATTTAATAGGATAGACACAATTCCCACTTTTAAAACTCCTAATCTCAGCACCAACACACAACCATAACCATTGTAGTTCTGCCTTGCCTCAATCCTAGGCTCTGGCATCTTTATAAATTGAAAAAATTACAATCCAATTTGTGATGGTATGGAAGATTACAAAAATAGAGAACAAATCTAGAAAACTGAAGACTTTACATCTGTATCAGAAAGATTAGAGAGAACCATTAATTCCCGACTTTTTACATATTTGCCCCCATTGATTATTTGGTTTGAATGATGTACATAAGAGAGCAGAAGAGAGATTGTTATGAACTAGATTCTAAGACCAGATTCAATAACATAAAACAATCAAAAGATTCTAATATGGATTGAGAAACCTCTATAATACCAAATGATTACAAGGTTGAAGATAGGATAGCTGATTCGAGATAGCCAATCTCCCGAGGAATAAATTCCAGATTTCACAAAAAGATTGATTTATCACTCCCTTCCCACTACCCTCTATTATACTATCTGGCATAACAAACTAAATAATATAAAATACCTAAACTGTCCCTAATGTCCTTTTATTTGTTGAATTTCCCATATTGCCCTTACCTGTCATATATTGCAGAAGTTGATGCATAGCAATACCCCACCCCAAAAAGAACCACCTTGTCCTCAAGGTGGATAGAAATTGTGTATAGCATCCAAACGCTCCTTGGTGACCTCTTTGTCTTGCCCTTTGCCTTGCCATAAATCTTGAATGGTGTTCCCGGGATCTCAAAATGCAACACGAATTCTCTATATTTTTCTGTTAATCCATCCCCCGATCTGGTATCTTCGAACTTGTAGCTTACACCAATGAGTTTATTCAAAACAAAACTTACCTCAAAGGCACTAATCCATTCTGGTAACCCATTAAATGAAGCGTTTCTATCTTCTATCTCCACCAATGATGCTTGTATTTCCCGGCTGGTTGTGAGCTTTTCTTTGAGTTTTGCTATTTTAAGATTCAATGGTAATTGGAGAAACTTTTCATGCGGGGTAAACTGATCATCAAATTTTGTTCCAATCTGACCATCAATTCCCTTCTGCTTGTTTCCAACAATTGCTAATATCACCAAATCAAAATGATCACAAGGATGAACCCTGGTTGTATAACCCATTCTCATCATGTTAGCACTAGTCACAATTGCTGGAGTGGTCCATTTAGCTATCTTGTTAACATTATTCTTTATCTCTATGAATATTGCACCCCTTTGAGTGTTCATCTTCCTTGTTAACAGGTTTAGAAATTCTGGGAAATCAATGGTTCCATTACCTTCTACTTCTAATTCATTGATCATATCCTGAAGTTCAACTTCAGTTCTATTTTTCCCAAGCAATTTCATAATTGTTCCAAGTTCCTTTGTTGTGATGCAACTGTAGCCATCCTTATCGATTAAGTTGAAGGCTTCCTTCTTGATACCTCCCAGCTTGTAGGTGGTTGTAGACTTGTTGGAGTCGACATGTCCAATAATGTCGATGCTAGTGTGAATATTTTCCTTGCTCCTCTTTAATGAAGTATATGTAGACAAGCTTTCTCGATAGAATGAGGAAGATGAAGAATTGCATGGCGGTAAGGGTGAGGCACTGATACGATTGGGCGATATTAATGCCGACTGGGTTACTTTTGTTGTCGTAGATTTAACTTCACATGGGCCTGATTTCTCTTTAACATTCATGGGCCAATCCCCTGGCTGATTCAATTTGCGTGTGTCCATAGATCTAATTTTGGCCCACTCATTATTTCCCAACCAAGTTCTTTGATGACCTAGGTAACACTTGTCCGTTCCATCTGTACTTGTCTTTCTTAGCCATGGCTCTGTTCCTCTATCATGATACAGTGTACATCAAGCTATTGCTTTCTTGGAGTTTTGAAATGCAGCCAAGCTGTTGATACTCATGGTGCATGTTGAGGGGTTTGTAAGCATCAACAACAACAGATTTTTCACATTTACTTGAAGAACATGCAAAACCTACCACAGCCAATGAGAAATTTCAATTTTGGTCCTTGTGTTCAGCAAAAACTTTCGGTTTTGGTCCAAATCTGAATTTTTTTGGTCTTTATTTTCATGTTTCATAAGGAATTTGGTCCTAATTTTGTTAAATCTAACCACTCAGCAAATAATTTGGACAAAACCTGAAGAAAACAATATGCCACAGGAACCAGAATCGTAATTTTCAATTTATTTTATCAATAAACTAATTTTGAAATCAAAGCATATTTTATTTTTGACTGTCTTAAAAAGCATAGTTCTTGAGTCATGAAAGTACCATCAAGAATTCGAGCACCACGAGAGGTCTACATAGCAATATTGCATAGACACAGGTTGGACTAATGAGATAGAAATTGCAATTTTTTGTCACTCCCAACCAAAAAGGTAGAACCAGTTGGGAAATTTTCTCTCTCTGTGCAAATGACATGAATGCCCTTCTCATTATCTCATAGAAATAGACCTAAAGAGCTTGTCCAATCCCATCCCTTGTAACAAATGCAGACTAGGTGTTTGTTGTCTTTCTCTCTGTGTGTGTTCTTGTAACAAGGATGTTTGTATGTAAGAAGGCCTTGTTTTCTACTTTGTGGTAAGTTGTGTTACTTGTGTTTGCATTATTAGGTCAATGAAATACACACTTATATAATATAGCTTTACCAGATTAAGGGGTTGTTTCTATTTCTTTTGATTGACCGAGCTTAATCTAGACACATGGCTGTTCTTTATTTGACTTAATCTATACAGCATGACATAACAGATAAAACCAAAAAACTTGGTTTAATCTATTTTGACACACACTCTTTACCTATTTGTTTTTCTACTTTTTTCCTCACGTTAAAACCTGGTTTAATCTATTCTGATACACACTCATTACCTATTTGGTTTTCTACTTTTTTCATCACGTTAAAATTGATGAATATTATTTGTTAGATTGCAAGGGTAAAATGGTGATTGAAATTCTGTATAACATATCTCATTATATGAGTGGTGATTCTTAATCTTGGTTGCAGATGGCGTTCATAGTTGCATTCTGTCAGGTGGTTAGTAGGAAGATGAATACAGGTTGCAATATTGTTTTCGATTGAAATTTCAAAGTAGGATCTCTCAGTCTCAGTCTCAGTCTTTGATGAGAGCCACGCCATGGAGATGGATGGAGAAAGATATAGAGGTATGTGTGTACATAATTTCTTCCCATCTCTCATTTCCTTTGTTAAAAGATTTTGTTTATTTCTCTCATATTTTTGGAACCCATTGTATTAACTAATGCCCCTTTAGTAGTAGCAGTAGTAATAGTAGTAGGGGTATAGTTGTCATTGTTGTTGGCCAAACCAAACCAAATTAAAGCCTAAGCCTTAGGTGGGGTGGGGGAATTATGTAAATACTGCTAGTTGTTTTAGTGTGTAAATGCATGCAGATCAATGTTGTGTTACATTACATGATATCTTTGTTGTTGTAACCTGTTTACAATTGGCTTTCTTCCACATGATAAAATAGTAATAGTTAGGAGAGGGTTTTTATTTTTATTTTTGAAAATTTGATCATCAACAAGAACAAGGCTGTCTTGTAAGTGTTATTTCATCAAATTACAGAAAATAGCAACGTACTTGAAATATGGAGCTTGAAACTTAAAAAAGCTTACAAGTTTTGATTGGTGGATTGATTCTTTTTAAGGCTTATTCTGCATGAATTGGTTATTAGGATATGTCATACTTGATAAGGTTTGTTCAAAGTTTTATAGAATTAAAGTACACTAAAAAATGTCAATGGCTAACTTTTTGGGATTTTTCAGTTAAAATTGTGCAGAAGCATTTCTTATGCTGCAGTTGCTGCTCATGCCGATCAGACTAGCGGGAAGAAATTAGCACTTTTCCAGGTTCCTTTTTACTAGGCATTGGGGAAGAAGATACAGCCCTGACTAAGGCAACTGAAAGTGGCGATACTGATCTTGTTTATCTTGTTCTCTTTCATATATGGCAGAAGTTATTTATTGTTTTCTTATTTGATTAATTATAAAATAATGGTAAAATTAAGTTCTCAAATTATTGGCTTGTATAGAGACCAACATTGGAATTATTTGGAATGATACAAGCTAGACCTATTACGCGCGATCTATTCATACGAGACTCAAGATATCATATTTTGGCATGGCTAAAAGCTTAGGAGGAAACAAGACTCAAGCAAAAGTAAACACACAGAGAGTTGTTGGCACATAGTAAGCTAGATGATGCAATTGTATATAAATGAGTTCATTTTTTATAACATTTACTCATTTTTGGAATACTTATTTGTATTTGACATATTAGTGAAATGAATTATCTTTGTTATTTATAGTATTTTATTTTGTATTATGAGATTTTTATTGTATTATTTAATTTGAAAAGTAGTAAATCTATAAATAATATTTTTTTTTAAACATTTAAAATTATGATACGCAAAAATGTGTGTCATCTTCATTTATGACATGGCCTTTCTTGACAGAGGCTTTCTTGATACGCATTGTGTGTCATTAACATGCGCGTCGTAAGGTTACGACACGCAAATGCGTGTCGTCTTCCTTTATGACAAGGCCTTCCTTGATATGCATTGCATGTCGTAAACGCGCGTCGTAATTGCGCGTCGTAAATGAGCGTCGTAAATGCGCGTCGTCTCTCTTTATGACAGGGCCTTCCTTGACGCGCATTTGCGCGTCATCTGAGCCTTTTACGACGCGCAATGAGCGTCGTAAAAGGCTGTTTTTCTAGTAGTGTACATTATAAGATATTTATCTACAAGCAACCACAAATAGAAATTCTTCCTATCGCTTTGGAGACGTGCCTCTAACAATGCATTTTGATAATAAAGAGCCTTGGATTACCTTTAGATCATAAAAATAACAAAATAAATGAAAATAAAAAATCGAAAAATATCAACATAAAATTACAACATAACAGAGAATCTTTATCATTCCCACATGATCAAATTACCATAACTGACTTGTAGATTTAAATCACTAAAGAGAGCTTGAATATTCATTTTCAAAGTAAATAACAAGTTTATGATCCCATATAATTATTGTATATTTCAAGATTATCTTAGCTTCTTCCTTACAAACATTCAGATCAATGTTGAAACCCTTCTCTTTAGGCTAATAAGATAAAGGTGGTAATAGTGAGTAAGAGTGTGGCAAAAAGACGAAAATTCTCTCATGTGGCGTGCACATAAGGGAGGTTATCGGGAAGAATGAAAAGGTGTCAACTGCTAGAGGCCAACCTTGCTAGTTTAGTTTAGATTAGGGATTGTTCTTGTAATGTTTGATATAGTTGGGAAAACAATGCAATGATACAAAAAAGTTAAGGACCAAACATGTAATTTTGCCTAAAAATATTAACTAACCTGCACGTTTAACTTGAAATTTGAAATGCAATAACATTCATATTGGCCGATAGTGTCGATGATCACCTAAATACATGTGCATTACTACATTTTACGAATTTTACTTTAATGACTTGTCTAATTTGCATACTACTTGTTCACTATTGTAACACCAATTCCAAGTATTTATTTCCCTTTGTGTTCTAGGCATTTAATGATTTTAATCATGGAGTTTGGTTGGCCATGGTGTGGTGAGGGAAAACACCACCGTGTGGTCTCATCCATTAAAAACGCACATTCCTTATGTGTGACACGACGTGATAGGATATTGGCCACGACATGGCGGCCGCTTGCATGCAAAATCCTAATTTCCAGGATTAGTGACCCTATTTAAGGATGTAACAGGTAGGGTTTGCACACCCACAGGCTCTGTCACCTCCCTTTCATCCCAAGAACATCTTAGCCTCCTTTTGTGTATTCTTGAAGCTTTTGTAGTGATTTTTGGTGCCATGCAGGAGAAGAAGATGTCCATTGACTATTGATCCAGCAAGCAAGCTCCTCCTTCACATTCTAGCACATATTTTGGACCATTGTTAGTCTTCAAGTTCCAATCTTTATGTGTTATGCTTCTAAATCTAGGCTTTTACGAATTGTTCTTCATGTTTGGGTTATTTTGTATGATTGGATTCCATAAAGTTATCAACTTTATGTATCCTTGAGGTTCTTTTGAGGTTTAGTGTTTCAGCTCTAAATATTGGTTGAGTTTTGGTTCCAGCATGATGTTTTAACCTAACCAAATTCAATATATGCCTTAGACATCCATGTCCTGGTGTATTGTAGTCCTTGTGAGACTGTCTAGTCAAACTGTAGGCCCAAGGTAGCTGTCCAAGTGTATTATAGGCCTTGAGAGGTGGTCTACTCAGATTGTAGGTTCATGTGTGCATGCATTGTATGTGTATTATATTATTGTGTGTTATATTTTGGAGGAACTTACTAAGATTTGGCTTACATATGTCTATTTAAATGTTTCAGGTACCTTAGATGATCGGGGAAAGGCGATGACAAGATTGTACACATCATCCAGTAGTTCTACATTTTGAGAGATACTCTGATATTATTATTTTCATTTTGACAAGGTTGTAAAACAATGTTTTAGTGACATATGATTTCTATGAAAATGTCTTTTAAAAATGAAAAATTTTACTATGGTTTTGGGACCTTACAAGTTGGTATTAGAGTCATGGTTTGAGGGCTTTGAATGTACACTCATGGAATTCCAAACTTAAACTATGGATTTGCAAAATATTTTTCATAAATAATTTCTAAACAACTAAAAAGGAGGATATAATGTGTACAATCATCCAGAGCTCAAGAGAAAGTTCCACCCCAATATACCCATATAGGTTATATGTATATTGGTGATATGTTAGAATTGTATGATAGTTAAAAGGCTAGGGGTCTTCAGGAATTGCATTATATAATTTTCTGATTTATGATCCGTGATAGCTTAGGGGGTTTCTTATTGTGCCATATGAAACTGACATAATTCTTGCACTTACTAAGTGTATGCATCATGATTATACATACTGGGAATGCTCAATTTAGCCTTTTTTCATGCTCCTTATTTGGTTGTGGGCTTAGGGTAGAATCAATTGTACGACTATCTCTTGACTAATGCATTATATATATCATTATCATACACAAGGCGACTGTAATGCTAGTGAAAGTTTCATGAGTTGGGTGTGTGATTGTGATAGTGCTAACAAAAGTAGAGAATTGGTGGTAGATACTCTTGAGAGAGTAAATGTAGGGTGTATGCATACCCTAGTTATTTTTGTGCCTAATGGTCTAGGATTTCTTAGCAATCCTTCGAGATGAATATAGTTAGGTGTGGAAGGTAGTATCGTTTCATACTACTGGAAGCATGGGACTCGGACACATATTAAGAAGTCACGGGTTTCAAGTTTTTAGTAGTCCAGTAGTGATGTGTTAAGGTATAATGTGATTTATGATGTATTCCCACTTTGTTTTTATAGATGACCCAGAGAGGCCAAGTTTTTATAGAACATGAAAGTGATCCTTATGAAATCTGAGATGAAGTATGTACGAGATTAAAGAATAACCGAGGTAGAGAGAACTCTAAAGTAAAAACTTATCTGAAATGAAGACTATGTCTGAAATTATTTTATGTTTGGAAGTATTTTGATTGTGTAATGCATTTGATATATCAAGTACTATTTTGTATTGTACTAAGTATTTTTTTTTAGTATAGTAAAGGAGACAACATCAACAACAACGGTTATGTTAGGCTACTGATCTCCAGTCCCGCTTCAGTCCATTCACACTTTTCTTAGTATTTGTTTTTAGGTAACTCTTTGGCTATATAAAGAGTTGTCAACCTTTTTATTAGGATCATCCATCAAGCAGTGTACCTTTTTCACTCCCATCAAATCAAAGATTCATTTAGTCAATCATCATCTCTTACATTCTTCTTGTTCTTATTTTGCTTTACGTTGTTCATACTTCATATTATTTTATATTGAGCATTTTTTGAGTTAATCATTTTCATGACTTGACTGGTTTACCAGACTTAATTGGAACTCTATTAAATGAAATCATTGATATTAATTTAATTCAAGGTTTGATTTTTCAAACCTTGTCCATGCAAATCCTTAAATTCACAACTGGAATTAGAGCATAAGTGGTTCTCCTTTGAATCCATAAGAACATATTATAGTTGATTGTAGATTAAATTGGTATCACAATCATTTATGTGTTCAGGATAAAGTTCTTACATATAGCACTTCAGCTCTAATATCTTAACATCAATGGCTACATCTATTTAAACGCAACAAATGTTTTCAATGTCAATCACAAATATCCTGGGTTGCCCATCGCATGCTCCATTACTAGTTTTCGAAGGTTATGATCACTAGAAAGTTAGAATGGAGAGATTTTTGCTTGGCAAGGAAAAATGCGAAGAAGTATGGAGGTTGGTAAAAGAAGGTCCTCATGTTCCTATCAGGAAAGTAGTTAAAGATGTTGTTACCACTCTCATGGGACAAGAAGAATGTTGTCTAGCACCACTAACTGCTAATGACTTCAAAAAGCTTCATGTAAATCGGATCACTTTCTTTGATATGGTATTTAGTGTTCGACCATCTCTCTTTGAGCGCATTACATTGTGCAAATATGCTAAAGAGATTTGGGATAACTACAAGACTTGTTTAAAGGATCAGAGAATATGAAAGATAAGTGTTTGACATTTATGGTGAATGACTTCGACACTTTCACTACCACACTAGATGCATGAATAGGTTGCATATACATCAAATCAGTATAGAATTGTTGTGAACAACATGACTGCACATGGGTTTGTTCTTACTCTACTTGAGTACAACTTAAAGTTTATTAACAACCTTGGAAAAGGTTGGAGGAATGTCAAATCCTATATTCAAAGCAATGGATCTGTGAATAAATTGAAGCTCTACCAGTTGTTCGACGAACTGCAGGGTAGTGAATCTAATGTTGCTCAAACATTAAAGAACTCTTTGGAGGTCGACCCACTCTAGTCAGTTTGGTCAATCCACTTATTCTGAACCCAATTGTCTCAGATCCTTTCAAAGCTGCCCCACATATTCCACCTGTTTAACCTCCACAACCCGTTCCACCTATTGCACCTGTTCCACCAGTTTCGAACTATCCATATGAAGAAAATTTTGACCTACAAGCTGTTGATTCTGAACTTAGGTTTCAACAAGATTTTTCTCTTTTATCGATGAAATATAGGAGATCATGGAATCTAAATCAAAAACCTACTTAGAACCTCTTTCAAGCTCCTCACCAAAGCAATCATCACCCTTACCCTAAACCAACTGAGAATCCCCCAGCATATCTTCCCAACAGTCCTAAACATTCCCCGAAACCTCAAGAAGTTCCAAACTCAACCAAACCCAAGATTTTATGTGAAAATGTGGTCTCAGAAACCACTATGAAAAGGACTTTCTAGCTGATGTTCCTCCAAAACCAAAGGTGAAAGATTCTGCCTATTATGCTCGACGAGCACAAGAACTTGCTAAAAGTTAAAAGGCATATGCCACTACCATTTCAAGAAATATTAATGGGTACTGTTCATATGGTGATGAGGGTGAAGGAAAATCTAGGAGAAACATGTGTCTTGTGGCTAGACAGATGACTAAGTGTGATACAGGCTACTGGTGTTCCGGTTTTGAAGCACATGATGAGGGTGTTAAGACAAACTACTACTACATGACAACAATTCACGTGGCAGAAGCATTATTCAGCAAGTAAAAACCATGATTACTGATAATAACTTTTATTTATCTATGTTTGAACCTTATCTAACTCAAATTCAATCAGATATGATAGTTATTCTTTAAGTTAATGAGTCAGACATAGAAGTTAGTGAGAAGCTGGATAGTGAGTTAACCCGTATTAGATTACGATTCGAAGACTATAAGCTTAAGATTGAATCTTTAGAGCGTGAACTTGTAATAGCTAAGGATGAATGTATCATCCTTAATGACAAATGTGAAATTTCAATTAGTGAAAGAAATAACTTAGTTAAAGATAACATGCTTCTTAAAGCAAAAAAATGATGTTCTTCCTAACTCTATTGATGATCGTGAAGCTAATGAGAGAATGACACACAATTTTCGTCATCCATGATTCATAGAACTTGGTCTCGGAAGCAAATTTCCGAAACCTATTGCTCGTCCTCTGAAGGGACTTCAAAATTTGACATTTATGTGAGACATTTCGAATCACACTTATTTAGATACCCGTGTCACACCATCATCATCCCTTTAACTTCTTCAATATCCCCCATCAAGGACAACTTTTCAAATTCATCAATGAATTCTCCAATACTTATTTTTTCTTTCCTCGGATCAGCAATCTTCTTTTATGTTGAAATTCTATGAGTAGAAGGAAAATGTCTTTTTCTTAGCTTTCGTTTTAGAGAAAGCCAAGAACAATTTTTTTTCTTTGCCTTCACGGGTTTTCTTTGCCTTAAGCCCTTCAAACCACAATGAATCACCACCACCTAACTTAAGAATGGCATACTTGTATCTTTTTCGTCATCGACTACCTTGAACTCGAACACTCTTTAAATCTTCCTTTTCCACTCCAGGTAGCCTTCAGGGTCAGTTCCATCAACAAATTCAAGCAATTCAGACACCTTGAATTCTTCCACAGCCCTATGTTCATTAGGGGCGAGCAAAACCGAACCCGGAAACCGGAAAACCGATAAAAACCGACAAAACCGAAACCGAGAAACCGAAACTGAAGCATAAACCGACGGGTTGGGTTTAGATTTTTTGAAAACCGAAAATTTCGGTTTGGGTTCGGTTTTTGGGTTTGGTAAAACCGATAGAAACCGAACCGAACCGATTATATATATTGTTTATAAAAATATATAATTTATATTCAAATATAAATATGTTTAGCGAAGTAATGTCAAAAGGAATAGTTGGTTCAGGTGGGTAAGGAGCTTGCGAGTTTTTCAAAAGGTCTCAAGTTCGAAACCTGTGTCCAATATTTAACTTCTTTTATTTTTGCAGCTAGCTAAACTCATCCCACATCGACACATGATTGAAACTTAGCTACACATGCTCGCGTACATAAGCAGAACATACACCCTCTTCAGTTTTATCAAGCAATTATATTTGTCCCACGTCGATTGAGGGATCAAAGTAGAAACTATCTTCACTTCTATATAAGTGGGGATATGAGATTGTAGAAAAATAGTTTAAGGTTCGGTTTATCTTATAAACCGAAACCGAACCCGAAAACCCGATTTAGAAACCAATAAACCATAAAACCGAACCCATGGGTTTAGGGTCGGTTAGGGTTCAAATTTTTAGAAACCGATGGTCATCGGTTTGGATTCGGTTTTGGGGCAAAACCGACCCAAACCGACCCATGCTCAGCCCTAATGTTCATCACATCGGGGTTGCCTTCGATTACCACCATCTTGGACGTTGCTTAAGGCTTCACAAACATTTTTTAGGAACTCAGGATCATCAATATCCATTCTAAGCTCTAATACCACTTATGATGTCTGTATGGGCTTGATTTAGTGAGTAGGGTAGTGTCTAGATAAGTTAAGAGAGAATGGAAACCACAAATGATACGTGTGTAGAAAGAAACGGATAAATTAGTATCAACTCAAGACTTATTAAGTTGTATACCAGTAAAAATAATCCAAGACCTATTGGATTGAATTCGTATCAAGTCAAGAACACATGCCAACAATGATAAGTAGTGAATAATAACAATAAATCCAAGTGAACAAAGGTTCTTTGATAAAAAAAATTCGTGTGTAACTTTTTTCTATGCAAAAACCTGGCTTATATGAAGCCTTTATTACAAAGTTGGTGGTTACAAGCCAACCAACCACCTACTCATCAAAACTAGTAAATTAAAATTAATGAAACACATGAAACAACACAAAAAAATGTCTAACACACTTAAGAATGAAAAAACATCCGTGTTCCATTAAGGAGCCATAATAAGCATTAAACTCTAACACTAGTCCACCAAATAGTATGAAAAACAGATAGGAAACTTCATGAAGCAAAAAGTAACTGTTTTGAGCACTTAAGATGTCACACCCCCAAACCGGAACGGCGGAAACGTTCGGGGGCGGATGACTTCATGTGGTAACGTAACAAATGAATACATAGTGAAGAAAGCAATACAACCATCATATATATAATTGAAAGTTTACATTGTTAAAAGGTACATGTTCAAAACCAATTACAATATGATACCAAAATATGAATTTAAACTGGCGCCGCAGCGTCCCTTCTTCAAAAGCTGTTTGTTACCTATAATTACTAAATCCCTGGGACATACAAGTAGTTTTGAAAGAGTAGATCAGCATTTAAGCTGGTGAGTTTCATAAGTATTAAATGACAATGTTTGTATGAAATGAAATGTTTTGTTCTTGTTTGTTTTCTTCTAGAAAATCCTATATTTTCTACTAGTATAAATGTAGCCTTCTCTCAAGACCAATGTTTGTTTCTAAAAATGTATGTAAGTATAAAATTTCCAATACGTCTGAAAAAAAACCCCCATAAATCAATGTGTTTTCAATACTCCATGTGAGTTTTATAACCATGCTATTGACTAGAAATGCCTATACACAACGTTCTTCAGGCGTTGGAATGTTCTGACGTTTGTCATCCCAAATGGTGGACTGTAGCTAACAGTCAGGGCGCGGGTTGTCAAGCCCGTATAGATCTATACACAAACACCATGCTCCCCCTCCAAGGGATTCTGGTATATAATATAGGACTTGAAATGCTTACTCGAACATACGTGAAGTTGATGTCTCACAAAACTTAGTATAAAACAGATTTACGTGAAAAAATGTTCGTTTGTTCTTGTATATGAAAGTAAACTTCTTGAAATAGTGTTTCTAGTATGTAAAAGTTTGTAATGCTCTCGTAAAACTATACCTATTATAGTTTTCTAAAAATGTGTCTCGTTTGCATAGTAATCCCTAGTAAAATGTTCACTTGTTATGAAAAGTGTAATTTTTGATGTAAAAGACAAGTTTGTAAACAAAACATATATATATATATATATATATATATATATATATATATATATATATATATATATATATATATATATGTATATGTATATTTTCGATGTAGAAGACAAGTTTGTAAACAAAACATATATATGTATATGGTTATATATACGTATAAATTTTAAAAGATGATTTGGTATGTTTCGTAATTGTTGTTCATATTCTTACGTTTTTATTAGAAACTTTGCATGAAATAATCCTTAAGTTTGATACTAAAGACCTTTTTGTACTTATCACTTTTGTAAAAATGCTAATTAAAAATATTTAAATGATTGTGTTTTAACTTCCTTAATGTATAAACATTGCTCAAAAATGTTAGAAGGTGTTAATAAATCTATAAACCACTTTTGACAGTTTTACCCTTTACTGTCCCTGGTTTTAGAAAACTCATAGAAAAATCATCGTAAGTCAAAAACTGAATCCGTCAACTCTGAGAGTTTATAAAATGAGTCTACTTTGTTCCTAATTTTTATTATGATTTTTAGTGGTCTCAAACTAGTGTGAAAATGAACATCTTCACAGACTGGTCCGAAATCACTTTTGAAATGACAGGCAGTTTTATAAAAATCGCCATAAATTGTAGAAAAATCGTATGAATGCGTGCGAGTAGTCATTAGAAAGGTATAAACTTGAACTATTTTCATATTGTACAGTTTTGAATGATATTAAGTTTAAGATGGTCAAAACAGTCCGTGAACAGGACTCAACTTTTCTGTAGAAAGCTGTCATTTAAATTTAAGTTATGTTTAGTGTTCTAACTTGTATTCCCCCCCTTAAAACTTGAATAAAACATGAAAATGTAGGGGTATGAACTCACCTTATGTGAATACTTAAAGAATGGAAGGTTGAAGATGAACTTTTGGTTGTTCGTTTGATGCTCCAAAACAGCCACTCTTTTGGCTATGTTGCTGTCACAAAATTTCATAGCAAAAGAGCAAGAAAAAGGATAGTTTACTCACTGTTTTGAATCAATAATTTTGAGTATCATAACAAGTAGCTTCCAGGAGTATTTGTTGGTAAAAATATCAAGCAAAAAGGAAGGTGTATATGGGTGAAATGGTGGCTGAAACACAAAAGGGACAGCAGCCCTTTAGTTCATGGTTTTGATGGCTTTGGAAGGAAGTTTTTGTGCTTGAAAATGAGATGAAGGTTGAGAGTAATTCCCTGGAGTATTGGCTGGTCAAATGAGGGTAAAATGAAGATGAAATTTCGTGATTATGAAGGAGGAAAGAGTGGAACAGGATAAGGGGACAAAACCTAGACTAGCTTGTGATGGGATGTGAGTTTAAGTGATGTGATCTTGTCTAGCCACTTGCTTGGTTGGTTGCTTAGAGATAGAGTTAGTTAACTAACTAACTACTAGTTATTTAGTTAGTTAGGATTTCTAGTTAAGGAGAGGGAAGGTCTTAATCTCGAAAATTAGAAGAGGGATTAATAAGCATTCTTAGTAAAATGTCTCAAGTGATTAAGCACTTATTAGTTAAGTTGGCACTTATCTCCACCAATTCTCTTATCTTAATTGATTTAGACATCATAAAACTTACATGAAATCACTTTAAGTCATGACCCATAACTAGTCATTCACTAGATAATAATACATATATACAAATACATACATGTATACTTAGTATAAAATAACAATGTAGTTTTTGTGTATTTGAACTTTAATGTTTATGTTTTATTCTTTTTATTCAAAAACACTTAAATACATTCTAATTATACCTTATAATAATTCATTTTATATTTTAATTTATTTAAATATAAAATTTACTGACCAATGTATAATTTCGTGACATTTAACCGGTTAACCATATCGTTAAACACGTTTTGTCACTTTGGTTCGTATATTTGTCAAATTTAGATCCTCCACAACTATTAAGCACACGTTTTACATAGAACCCAACTTACTTATCAACTAGATACATGTTGATACAAAAATTAAGTTTGTTGCATTCAAATGATGTTATATGCTAATTTCACAAACCGGTGATGGTTCGTAGCCATACATCATAACGAAATTTATCAATAGTTACTTGTTTTATATTTCACAATAACTTATTTAAATAAAAGAGGTTAAATTCCTTCAACCATTCTTGATGAAATACTCATATTGCTTAATAATCAAAACATAGCATCATACGATCGTTCCTATTTTTACCAATTGTTACATAAGAAGCCTTAAAAACGTTGCCCTAGCCTTCATGCAACCCTAATCCAATTCATGGGTTACCATGCACAACCCAACCATTAAGCCCAAACCACCTTCCAGCCTACTAGTAATCACTAACTCATCACCTTTTGGGCTTTCATGATCCATGCATGGATCAATTAGACATTTAGACTATCCACATTCATGACAATACCCAACTTAACCTTCATTTAAAAAATAATATCTCTTTCATCATAATTAATGTGTAGCCAACTGAGAAAAGCAACTCATGACAACTTTGGCCTTTCATATCAGTCGGGTTTTGTAACATCCCAAAAATACAGTCCAAAAATTTCATTTTTATTTATAACAAAACCATAGCAATCCAATCATCTCATAAAACATAAGTGTAATATCTCAAAATATCTTGTCAAAACACTATATCACAAATCCAAAATATCAGAGTAAATCTCCCAGGCTAAAATGTTGTGGAGTCAGTGTGCCATGCAGTCATCCTAAGCTCTTCCCCTTACTAGCAGAAGTACCTGAAACCAAAACTAACAATTGTAAGCACGAAGCTTAGTGAGTCTCCCTAAACTACCACATATCATACACATAATCAGATAATCGCATATAACATACATTGGGCCCCGCCCCGCTACCTCGGGTGCTGCCCGACATCAACTTTTCTGGCATCGGGCCCCACCCGACATCGAGCCCCGCTCGGCATCAGACCGCATCTGGCATCGGTCCCCGCCCGGCATCGAGCAAAGCTCAGCATACATATGAGCATAAATACTAGTACACATAACATAAGCATAATAACTTAACTATAACACATACACATTCTTCGGGCCCCGCCCGACATCGGACCGAAATTCCGGAAACACGCAAACATTCCTCAGCAACCGCCACGGTATCAGACTGTTACACCCCCAAACCAAGGATGGCGGAAACATACGGGGGTGGCAGACTTCATGTATAGTATCATAACAACGAGTATAATAGTGATCAAAGCAATACAACCAATCATAATTGCATAAATATAATTGGAAAAGAATTATATAGTTTCAAGTGTGACATATTTCAATGATTGATTACAACATGATATGAAAATAGTTGTTCAACGTCGTAGCGTACCATCCTCAAAAGCTTGTGATTTCTTGGTTTCATTGATTTCCTGAGAATACAAATAGTTTTGAAAAAGTGTCAACAATTAAGTTGGTGAGTTCATAAGCTTCTTAGATGAAGATTTTGGAAACCGATCTTTCTAATGAGTTTTGTGTTACCAAGAAAAATCCAATATTTTCCTTACAAGAGTGATGTGTAGTCTTAAATACCAAGACCGAAATGTACAAGTAAAATCCATACTTATTGATATAAAAAGTGATTTTAAATCTACATAAAACCCTTTTTGATTTGATAAAATCCCCGTAAACTTTATGTGTTGTTAACTCCTTATGTGAGTCGCTATAACCATACTATGACTAATGAACCTGCCACGACGTTTCTTAGGCGTCAAAAAAGATAATGACACTTGTCACCCCAGACTTGCCAGTCTAGCTGCTGCATGCAGCTCAGGTGTGGGTTTGTCAGACCCAATATAGATATATACACAACTATCACGTTCTCCCTACAAGAGACTCCGGTTATAACTGCCAGGAATTTTAACCTGTACTCTAGGAGTACTGAGAAGAATGTCTCACAATTTAAGCTAACAAGTTTACGTGTAGTGTGCGTGAGTGTAAAACCTTTTTCTGTGGGAATAAAACCTTCTGAAATGTGTTTGTTGTGTTAATGGAAACATGTTTATAATGTATATGAAACATAAACTATACTTACCATAGTTTATCATAAATGTTTGTAATGTATACGAGACATAAACTATACCTATTATAGCTTATAAAAAACGTTTTGTAATGGTAGAAATACTCTGTGCATATGATGTAAACCTCTACAATGAGGTAAAAGACATTTAATATAAACAACATGTATATATATATATATATATATATATATATATATATATATATATATATGATACTACACACCTTGCTCAGCAAGATACAAGGTGTAAATGAGTAAATAACAATTTGCTAGTTTTATCCTTTCTGTTCCTTTTCTTGGAATAATTATAGAAAATTCATACGGAGTCGAAAACTGATTTAGTAAATTCCGAGAGTTTAGAAATTTTGTATAGTTTGTTCATAATTTTTCTGATGATTTTTAGAAGTCTAGAACTGGTGTGAAAACGTTCATATTCACACACTAGTCCAAAATCGTAGCTACAGTGATAGGCAGCTTTGTAAAAATCACCATAAATTGTAGAAAAATCGTATGGGGATGTGCAAGTAGTCAATTTAAAGGTATGAACCTGAACTATTTGCAACTAATACAGTTTTGAAAACTAAAATGTTTAAGTTGACCAAAACAGTCCGTGAATGGAGTTAAACTTTTCTGATGAAAGCTATTGGATGAGTCTAGTTGTGTTCTTGGTGTTTTAACTTGTATCCCGCCCCCCCCCCCCCCCCCTCCCTTTAAAACTTAAGAAAAACATGAAAAGATAGGGGTACGAACTCACCTTGTCTGATTTCAGTGGATGGATGTTGAAGAAGGGAAGTGTTAAACTCAAGAACACTTAGAAGACGCCTTGAAGATTCGAAGATCTAACACGAATATGATGCTGTTTGTGCAAGGCATCTATGATTTTAGTAGAAAGAAAGTGAAATAATCATGTGCGGAGTGATATTACTTACTAGGAGTAGATGAAGAACTTGGGATCAGCCCTTGAATCTTCAAATTTTAGAGAAAGAAGTGAGAGAGAAATGGGTCTTGCTTTTTGGTGGAGAATGAGTGAAATGGGAGGAGAGATAAGGATTTCCAGCTTTTGTTCGAGAGTGGCTGGAAAAATGAGTGTAAAAAGGACAATGATTGACTGAATAGTGATGAATAGTGGCTGGGTATGGCCATGGAGTAGGTGTGGGAGGTTGCTTGTGTCCTTGCCCAAAGGATAAGTCAACACTTCACCTAAATATCTCATCAACTAGATTTTATTCTTAAGCAATGATTTTCCTCCAAATATGATTAAAATATGAATATTTAGGGTCTCTTATGCTAAAGGGTAAATTACACGAATGGTCCCTATGGTTTGGTGTAGTCTGGACGTTTGGTCCCTAAAATCTTTTTTTAACTCGAGTTATCCCTATTTCATTTTTTCGTTGCGCGTTTGGTCCCTAGCAGACATAAAAAGACTTTATTGACCCTGTATATCTCTTTTCTAATTAATTAATGTTTTTTAAATTATTTATTGGTTAAAGAAATTATTTAATAAGATAGGTGGTTCACACCCTAAACCCCCCACCCCACCCCATTCTTGTCCTTGCCATCGCCCCTCCGGTTGTATCTCCGATGAGACCTCTGGCAACCAGCCACCCTTGTTCTTCAACAAATCCCAAATATGAAAACCAAACCTAACCATTTAAATCAAAATCCACAACCAAATAATATTAAGAACTTGCAAAAGACCAATCTGGGTTCTTAGATTCGAGGAATCAAAATCCATTCATCCCAAAAATGAATAATTTCTTCTACATATCATGAACAATTTCTTCTGCATATCATCTTCTCCCAAAACATTCTCCACGACTTTTTTTTTTCAGCAATGCATTTGGGTTCTTCGATTCATACAAGCAAACAACATCAATACCCGATTCATGGATCCTATACCCTACTATGGCATACGACATAACTCAAAACAACCACAATAAGCCCTAAATTCAACTGATTACCGCCTATTAGTCTCCTGAATTTCAGAAGAAGGATACGAATCAGATGAAGGAGATGAGTCTGGGTATATGAACAGTCCGAGATTTGATGAAGGAGACTAAGAGCGGTAGGGAGGAGAAGGATGAGTATGCCAATTTTGTTTTATAGAGGCATGATTTAGACGATCTTCTACTCTCGACTGAGGAGAGGGCATCGAGAAGAGGTGGTGACAAGGGAATGGTTCTGACCGATTTTATTTCGATGGTAGTCCAAATTCCAAACAATGGAGAAATCAGAGGAGGAACTAAATGGATTAAAGGGATAAGGAAGTGGGTCATGGATGGTTGTCGAAGTGAAGGTGGTATCACTGGTGATGTTGGTCCACCACCATCTTATTAGAGACCTTCGCTTTCGCCTTTGTCTGCTAGAGTGAAACCCCATTTGCTTGTTCGGAGAAGATGAAGTCGTGATGTTCAAGGGTACAAGTGAAGGAAGCTAAGGTTGGGACCACATTATTTACGAAACATTTTTTTAATAAATAAATAACAAATAAACAATAAAAAAGAAAAAAAGAAATATAAAAGGGTAATATAGTCTTTTTATCTTGGACAGGGACTAGGCATGCAATAAAAATATACAATAGGGACCGTCCAAGTTAAAAAAAAAAAAGTTTTTAGGGATCAAACACACAAATTACCCTAAACCATAGGGACCATCCGTGTAATTTACCTTATGCTAAAATACGAGTTTGGGTGAAAATCTCGTGTTAAAATCACGAAAAACGTGCTCAAAACGCTAAAAATATTGAAAACCGGGCAAAAATTGCCAATTTCCGAAATTCTAGGTCGGAGGTTCGGTCCCAGCCCTTAGCACCGAAAGTTGATGGGGGAAACGAGAGTAGGGTTCGGCTCCTTAAGTTGTGCATCTCGGACCGAATGTGAAGGCTTGGACCGAAGGTAGTCCTCGCGGACTGAAGGTGGCCTCTCGGACCAAAGGTTACTTTCGGTTCCTTAGTAGTTTCGGTTCAAGAGGTGGTTTCGGTTCTCAGGAGGTTCGGTTCCAAAGAAGGTTCGGCTCCTTTAGAGGGTTTTTCTCGTAAACTTCTGTTTTCAAGCGGTTTTCGATTAAATTAAGGGTTAGGATGCCCCGAGTGATTATATGAAGTTGAGAGAGATTTTGAGAGAGATTTGACATATTTGGAGAGATTTGACATACTTAGAGAGATTTGGGAGAGATTTGACATACTTGGAGAGATTTGGCATACTTAGAGAGATTTGGAAGAGATTTCACATACTTAGAGAGATTTCTCATTTAGAGAGAGATTTGGGAGAGATTTCACATGCTTGGAGAGATTTGGGAGAGGTTTCACATACTTAGAGAGATTTGGGAGAGATTTGACATATTTGGAGAGATTTGACATACTTAGAGAGAGTTCTCATTCAAAGAGAGATTTGGGAGAGATTTCACATGCTTTGAGAGATTTGGGAGAGGTTTCACATACTTAGAGAGGTTTAGGAGAGATTTGACATACTTAGAGAGATTTGGGAGAGGTTTCACATACTTAAAGAGATTTGGGAGAGATTTGACATATTTGGAGAGATTTGACATACTTAGAGAGATTTATGAGAGATTTGACATACTTAGAGAGATTTCTCATTCAGAGAGAGATTTGGGAGCGATTTCACATGCTTGAAGAGATTTGGGAGAGATTTCTTTTGTGACCTTTTTGAGTGTTTGGCTTTGTAACGCAAGGTTTGTAAACCCCGTTTAGCCATGTTTAAGAGTCTTACATACCCCCGAAGGGTATGTAATAGTGTTTTATCGCTTTGCTACCTCACTTACCCTAATTAGGGTTCAAGAAATCTAAAAATACAAACTTTTCAAGTGATGATTTCTTATTAAAATAGTGAGTTGTACAGTAATTACATAAAGTAAACCATAATATACAAGAGTTAGTAGAGTTGACCGATTTGACTTGTTGACTTTATTTGACTTTGACTTGACCAGAATTTGACGATTTTCACACAGACTGTAATCCGGAACATACAAACACATACACATGCAGGAATCACAAAGACATCAAGCATACTGACATTCTTCGGGTACCGTCTCGGCATAGGATCAAAATCCAGAAAACATGTAAGCCTACATCGGGCCCCGCCCGACATCGGACCTTAATCTGGAACATACTATCATACATAAACGGGCCAGCCTTGGTGCCTTCGACTCTTTCCTAATGGAGGAAAACTCACCTCTCAAGTTGGCTGATGAAATCTCGTTTGAGGAATCTCTGATGACTGCTCCAACGACTCCCCGACTATCATTGTCACAATCATCACTTAGTCAAAAAACTAAAAATCCTTCTAAGGGTAAAATGACCATTTTAACTCTAGTGAAAGTCAACATTCTTGTCAAAGTCAACGTCCTGGGTTGATTCAACTCGTCGAGTCCTATGAATCAAAAATCCCAAAATCGCGATCCAACTCATCGAGCCATACCCCTTACTCGTTGAGTTCCCTGGCTACTCAAAGTCGCGATTTGGCAAATCAACTCGTCGAGTCCCTTCGCATACTTGCCAAATTCTACCTTGTACAACATTGGGACAAAGCGACTCAACTCGCCGAGTCCCTCTCTGGACTCGTCGAGTTCCTTAGTCTGTTTGGGCCATCTTAATAGATTAAGTCTCTACTCTCCAGATCCAAACCCCATACTTCTTCTACATACTGAAAATGCCCACTTAAGGGTAAATTTTCCAACTTCACCCATTAAAAGTCCTTCTTAATGGGTTTAGCTCAAACCCTAGTTCTTTAGGACATAGATCTTTGTCCATACGCCATAGTACTCAAAACCAAAGCATGAAAACCAAGATCTAGGTCCTATACACCAAATGAACACATAATGATCGTAACTTTCCTTTCATGCATGGCCTTTTAGGGCTTAAAATGCCATAACAACACCTTAAAGCTTTCATAGGAGCTCTAATGGCATAAAGTTGGCACCTTTATGCCATGAAACCCCTTCTAGACCCCAGATCTGAAAGGTAGGTCACTTGGGACGTCCATTTCCCAAGGGCTAAGCTTCTTGGACCAAAAACCCCATAAAGTGACAAAGAAGAGATCTAACAAGCTATTAAGCAAGGTTGAGACTTGCTTACCAGAAAATAAATAGGATGATATGTTGCTTCTGGATCTACAATCTTCTCCTTGAACCCTCTATCTCCTTCTTCTTCCAAAAGCTTCAAGAACACACAAAGATCACTCAAAATGGCTCACAAGCTCACACAAGGATCTAGGGTTTTGTAGATTAGGGTATCGGACTTGGAGGCTGGAGATGAGGCCATAAAGTGGGGATTAAGATGCTTAAACAGGGTACAAAACCCCGAAATTAGGGTTTCACTCTGGCAGACCTACTTGCCGAGTTGGGGGCTCTCAACTCGTCAAGTAGATTTCTTAAAACCCCATAGCCAATCTTGTTTCTACTCGACGAGTCTGGAGCTCCCAACTCGTCGAGTAGTTCTTCAAAAATGAATAACTTATAATAAAAACACGTACCAGGAATCAGGCGTTACAATTTTCCCCCACTTGCCTTAGACTTCGTCCTCGAAGTCTGTTGCGTCGGGAAACATCTCTAGGTAGTGCTTCCTCATCTCCTCCTCGGGCTCCCAAGTCCACTCGGAACCCTTGCAATGCTGGTGCTGCCACTGCACCTTCACCAACTCCACCCTCTTGTTCCTTAGCTCCTTCGTCTTCTTGTTGAGAATAGCTACCAGTCTCTTGATATAATTAAGGCTTTCATCAACCTGAATATCCTCTAGGGTACAACCGCTGAGTCATCCACTAAGCACTTTCACAACTGAGAAACATGGAAAGTGTTGTGGATCTGGCTGAGCTCTACTGGCAGATCCAAATGGTAAGCAACCAGACCCACCCGAGCCAGCACCCTGAACGGAACGATGTATTTGAGGCCCAGCTTGCCCTGCTTCCTGAACCGAATAACATCTTTCCAAGGTGACACCTTCAGGAGAACCATGTCGCATACCTGAAACTCCAAGTCTGAACGCCGCTTGTCGACGTAGCTCTTTTGCCGACTCTGAGCAGTCTTGAGCCTGCTTCGGACTTACTGGATCCTCTTTGTAGTCATGAGTACTACCTCAGTACTCCCTATGACTCTCTGAATGACCACGCCCCAACAAATTGGGGTCCTACATATCCTAACTGCCACCGAAATCCAAGACACATGGGCGTAGCATGTCCTCGAGAGTCTGTATCGTCCTCTCGCTCTGTCCGTCTGTCTAAAGCTGGAAACGGTGCTGAAGTGGAGACAAGTACCCATCTCGTCATGAAACCGCTTCATAAATATGGAAGTGAAACGGACATCTTGGTCTGACACCACCGAGACGGGCACTCCATGTCATGCCACTATCTCATGCACGTAAATCTCAGCCAGCTTCTTAACCAATAATCTCTCCTGAATCGAGATAAAATGAGCACTCTTGGTCAACCGATCCACGATGACCCATATCGAATCTACCCCACGTGCGGTCCTGGGAAGCTTGGTGATGAAATCCATGGTGATATCCTCTCATTTCCACATGGGAATGTCCAACGGATGCATCTTGTCGTGGGGTCGTTGGTGCTCAGCCTTGACCTTCCTACAGGTCAAGCACCTCTCCACATACCATGCTACGTCCTGCTTTATGTTGGGCCACCAGTAATCAGGGAGAAGGTTCTGATACATCTTCGTCACCCCGGGATGGTTGGAGAACCTTGACTTATGGGCCTCATCCATCAGAAATTGTTGTACTCCGCCCAAGTACAGAACCTAGACCGTCCCATGCAGGGTCGACAACCCATTGGTTGTCATAATCAAATGAGGCTACCTGGCCTATGATCCGCTCGCACTTCCGACGCTCCTCCTTCGGGCCCTCAACCTGCGCCTCTCTGATCTGCTCCAGCAATGTAGTAATCACTTTCATCCCCAGACTGATGTCTCGAATTAGGGTCGCTATCACCTTGCGGCTTAACCATCGGCGCCACATTGGACTTGCCCGGGTGGTAAAGGATCTCACAGTCGTAGTCCTTCACCACGTCTAACCACCAACGCTGCCTCATGTTCAGATTCGGCTGATCCATAAGGTACCTCAAACTCTTGTGGTTCGTGTAAATGGTACAACAGACCCCATAGAGGTAATGACGCCAAATCGTGAGGGCGAAAACCACAGCCCCCAGCTCTAAATCATGTGTCGGATAGTTAGCCTCGTGAGGCTTCAAATGCCTCGAAGCATAAGCTATCACGTGACCCCGCTGCATCAATACAGCACCCATACCCATCATCGAAGCTTCACAGTAAACCACGAAGTCATCGACGCCCTCTGGCAATGTCAGAATCGATGCCTCGCATAACTGTTGCTGAGAGTCTCGAAGGCTGCCTGCTGCTCAGGCCCCCAGCAGAAAGTCACCGACTTCTAGGTCAGTCGGGTCAAGGGAACAACGATCTTAAAGAAATCCTGGATGAATTTCTGGTAGTAACCCGCTACACCACGGAAACTACGAATCTCAGTTGGAGACCTCGGAACCTCCCACTGCATCATGGCCTCTATCTTGGCCAGATCGACCAGAATACCCTTCTTGTTAACAACATGCCCCAGAAACTTCACCTCACGCAACCAGAACTCACACTTGGAGAACTTTGTGAAAAGTTTCTACCTCCTCATTGTCTCTAGCACCTCCCTCAGGTGCTCCTCATGCTGCTCCTAGGTCTTGGAGTAAACCAAGATGTCATCGATGAAGACTATCACAGACTGATCCAACATCGGTCTGTATACGCGGTACATGAGGTCCATGAATGCGGCTGGAGCATTGGTGAGCCCAAACAGCATCACCACAAACTCATAGTGACCATATCGAGTCCTAAAAGCTATCTTCTGCACATCCTTGTCCCTGACTCGCATTTGGTGATAACCCAATCGTAAATCAATCTTGGAGAACGAAGATGCACCGTATAGCTGGTCAAACAAATCATCGATCCTCAGGAGGGATAATGGTTCTTCATATTTACCTTATTCAGCTCCCGGTAGTCTATACACATGCGATGTGTCTCGTCCTTCTTCACAAATAGGATCGGGGCTCCCCATGGTGAACTACTCGGCATGATAAATCCCTTGTCTAGCAGCTCTTGCAACTGCATAGACAACTCCTGCATCTCGGTAGGAGCCAACCGATATGGTGCCTTGGATATCGGAGCCGCACCAGGGACTAGGTCAATCCGGAACTCAACATGTCTCTCCAGAGGTACCCCAGGCAAGTCCTTCGGAAACACATCCGCATACTCTCGCACGATCGGTACATCATCCACTGTCGCCTTACCCTTATCCCGGGCATCCATAATATACGTGACGTAACCCGCGCAACCCTGCTGAAGGTAGCGCCTCGCTTTAGCTGCTGAACATAGAGTCGGTTCATGTTGCGGCCTCTGACCCTGAATCACTAACCCTCCCCCACTAGGAGTCTG
This sequence comes from Lactuca sativa, assembly GCF_002870075.4. NCBI lineage: Eukaryota > Viridiplantae > Streptophyta > Magnoliopsida > Asterales > Asteraceae > Lactuca > Lactuca sativa. The sequence continues at coordinate 24,933,647 of NC_056628.2, forward strand.
AACTCTCACTAGCTTCTGTTTGCATTCGATTACTGCCCCATTGGGACTCAACCAGTCCATACCCACTATAATATTATTCACTCGCAAGTTGTTGCACCTCAATCATAGGTGCAAACTCATCCATGAACCTGGCCAAGAAATCACTCCAAGTCATCGCATCGATAGCGGCATCATCTCCAATAGCTCTCCTAACCTCCTCCCATCAATCTCGTACCCTATCCTTCAGGAAGCAGGAAGCAAGTCGAACCTTGTCCCCCTCAGGACATCTGTTGGTGCGGAAGGAGTTGGCGACATCTACCAACCACCTGACACTAGCAATGGGGTCCTGAGCCCCATGATAGTCAGGAGCTCCATGGGCTCTGAACTCCCTGAATGTCAATGTGTGGGACCCCATCATGTCCTCCACCACAGTGCGGAATGCACTCAGCCTCTCATCCAACAACTCCATGATACCCTCATTGATCGTACCAAAGATCACAGTAGTTTGGTCTATAATGTTGCGTGTGATCTCAGATGAGATGAACTCCCTCATCTGGTCATCTAGCTGCCCGGCTCCAAAGCCCGAGCATATTCCTTAGCCAGCTCCCGAAGTGCCGACTGGTCTAGTGCATCGCGTCACCATGCTAAAAATACACCATAACAAAATCAGTATACACGTCATAACTCGCGGGATCTCACATACTATAAGTTTCCTAAGTTCATCTCAGCCTTCCTTGATTTGAGTACGGATCCTATGCTTTCAATAGTACGGACCCATGCTACCTTCCGCATGTATCCATACTTTCCTCAAGAACATGCTTGACTCCACCAAGTCCTTTCTACTGCTACTTTTGTTCTTACGCTAATCTCATCCTAGGCTTGCCCTAGGGTAATCACTAACCCACTCTCAGCCATCAGCTGCATAAGAAGTCCTTACTATCTCCCCTAACTAGCTCGCGAATACCAATACATATCACTAAGACTATATAATTCTTCGAATGAAAGATTCTACCCTACAACGCTTGGACTCAAACAAGAGCTGTGAAATATAGCTAGACCTAACCTTCTAAAATTATTTAGTCCTCACAATATGTAACTTAACATATTCATTTATTTAAAGCTTGGTTCCTGGTATGTATTTTAATAAACATTACTCATTTTTGCAAAGGGACTCGACAAGTTGGAGGCCCCAAACTCATCGAGTAGGAATGGGATTTTTGGACACGGGACTTGTAGTCTACTCGATGAGTCGAGAAGACTCGACTCGACGATTAAGGATGCCAGAGTGAAACACTAATTTCCAGGGTTTGCACCCTATTTAAAGACCCTAACACTCCCATTGTGGCCTCCCTCATCGCCACCTATAGTCCAGCAAACCCTAATCCGTGATCTTGAGCTTTGTGAGTGTGTGAGTGAAAAAGGAGTGATTCCTTGGTGTGGTCTTGAAGGAGTGGAAGCTAGAAGTGCTTTGTTTAAGGAAGGAGCTTTCGATCCAGAAGAAAAACTCCATTTCCAGTTCATTTGAGGTATAAAGTCTATACCTTGTCTACTTGTTTACTAGATCTCTTCATGGGGTAGTTTAGGTCCATATGGAGCATAATATGGAACCATTCATGGATGCAAGCATGTTTTGGGGTAATAACTTCAGATCCAGAGCCTTTAAGGGACTCCATGGAATAAAGGTGCCAACTTTATGTCCATGGGAGTCCCTTGCATCATATGAACCACTTTTTAGGGCTATTTGAGCTAAATAACCAATGCATGAGCGTAAAGTTTGTAACTTACGTGTTATATCGAACCTAGGAGGCTAGATCTACATTTTAGATGCATTAAGCCTGATTAATATCGACTGGATCAATTTGGACTTTGGGGGACTCGATGAGTCGTCCATACGACTCGGCGAGTTGGGTCGTGGTCCCCCAACCTTTTTTGTTACTGGGAAAATCCGTTGAGTCTAGAACATGACTCAGCGTGTTGGACGTATTTATGGATTTAAAGATCAAAGAACTCGACAAGTCTAAGGATGAACTCGTCAAGTTGAGAGCCAAATGTCCCAACTGATATGAAGAGGAACTCAATGAGTTCAAGGATGAACTCGGTGAGTTATGAGTGAAATGCCCCGATTTGTATAAAGTGGAACTCGACGAGTTCATGGAAGAACTCGACGAGTAGGATCGAGACTCTGGAGTTTTGTGGACCCAAGAACTCAACGATTTGATGGACCAACTCGGCGAGTTGAGTCAACCAGAATGTTGACTTGGACCAGAAGGCTGACTTTTACTAGAGTGCTGACCTTTAACTTGACCATTGACCAGAGTTGACCCTTAAAGAGTTATTAGTGTGAAAATGTAATTAAAGGAGATTGTTATGTGTAGGAATTTGAGAGGAGTTGATCCCAGCACCAAGGACAGTTCAACTTCTTCACGACGTTGAGGTGAGTTACCTTCCAGTAGAAGTAGGTCTAAGGCACCAATGTCAGCCCACTAGTAGATTGAGTATAGTAGAGATGATTGTCTTAGTGATAATTGTCTGGTATACCACAATCTGTTATGCTATATGAGTTAGTATGCTATGATGTTATTTGATAGTGGTAGGAGGGGACTAGTCCCTAGACTCGGTTGAGAGATACTGGCAGGGTAGTTTGGGCACCCAGATATGCCTAGAAGGGTAGGTCGAGCACCCATATATGCTTGACAAGGGGTAGATCGGGCACCCCGGTATGCTTGACAAGGGTAGGTTGAGCACCCAGATATGCTCACACGGTAGGCCGGGCACCCAGATATGCATGGTATTATGTTTATTATATGGTATGTGGTGTGATGGGGGAACTCACTAAGCTTTGTGCTTACAGTTTCAGTTTTTGGTTTCAGGTCCTTCTTCTTCGAAGGGAAAGGAGCTAGTACGGTAGCAACACATGACACACACGATTTCTACATACGATTTCTACTATGTTATGACACGATTTCAGACTTATGATCTATGGTTTTTCATGAAATGAATTAACTTGATGATGTTTTCTATAAATTGTTTTATAAATTGCTATACCAAAAATGAAATTTTTGGTCTTGAATTTTGGGATGTTACAAGTTGGTATCAAAGCCTTGGTTTGACGGATTCGAGCACTCTCTCGGGTGTGTCTGGACTCAAACTGAGGAATTGGTATGAAAAATTTCAAAAATAAAATCATTTTTATAAAAAGGCTTTTGAAAAGAATTTGAAAAGAGAAAAAGGACTTTGAAAATAACAAGGTGTGTGATATGTGCAATCGGACGAGCTCAAATAAGTTTTTCCCAAGATACCCATACATATTTGATATGATATATGATATGATTATGAGAACTTCATGCTAGATTAGGGTTGAGGATCTAGGAAGGATGCCTTAACTGCCTGTTATATGTATAAGAACTTCATGCTAGATTAGGGCTAAGTATCTAGGAAGATGCCTTATGTGCCTGCTATTGTGCTTATTAAATTTCATGCTAGAACTGATTAGTGAGTGATATGATGGCCTGAATAGGATATGCTTGGTTTTGTTACTCAATGCTCAAATGTTGCTTGATTTGTTCTTTTAGGAGTTCTAGTTATCTTTAACTAAATAGTAAACGAATACATTAAGTTACATATTGCGGGGACTAAATAATTTTGGAAGGTTAGGTCTAGCCCTATTTTGCAGCTCTTGTTTGAGTCCAACCGTTGTAGGGTAGGACCTCTCATTCGAAGAATTATATGGTCTTAGTGATATGTAATGGTATTCACGAGCTAGTTAGGTAAAGGTAGTAGGGATTTCTTATGCGGCTGATGGCGGAGAGTGGGTTGGAGAGTTACCCTAGGGTAAGACTAAGATGAGATTAGTACAATGAGCAGTAGTAGTATAAGGGACTTGGTGAATTCAGGGAAATCCTTGAGGAAAGTACGGATAGATGTGAAAGGTAGTATGGGTCCGTACTACTGAAAGCATAGCACTCATACTCGAGTCAAGGAGGGCTAAGATTGAACCAGGGAAACTATCGAGAGTGTGAGACCTCTCGAGATTATGTATGACCCTGATGATTATGTGTTTTGTTTCAGAATGGTGGTGACATGTCACGGAGCAGGAGGTTCAGGGTCTGGGTCAGGATCAGGTTCAGGTTCGGGTGCAGGTTTTGAGCCAGTTAATGATGGACTACGTGAGTTCATCGCGTCTGAGATCATGAGAGGCATCCTTGAGGCGACCCCGGTGATTTTAAGGCCGATCAAGGAAGGGATCATCGAGTTGATGGAGGAGCGTCTCAGAGCCTTCAGGAGTGACATGGCATTTGGCTACATTGGGACACACACACTCTCCTTCAAGGATTTCATGGGATGTGGTGTGCCAGACTTTCACAGTGTAAAGGACCCCATGGTGGCCAGTAGGTGGATTGCATACATGGAGTTTGCTCATTTGACGAGCTTCTGAACCGAGGGGTCGAAGGTCCGGTATGATGCAGGATGTTTGAGGGACCGAGCTCGAGATTGGTGGGAGGCTGTCAGTGATTCATTGGGGAGCCCCAGCCATCAAGGCTATGACTTTTCGGACTTTGTGACCAGGTTTAGGGCTGAGTTTGCATCGGCTGTGGAGCTTCAGCAGCTTGCCAGAGAGTTTTTGGATATGAGGCAGACGACTGAGTTGGTGGCGAAGAACACCGCCAAGTTCAGGGAGAGGGCCTTACTGGTTCCTAGGTATGCAGGGGACGAGGAGATGAGGAAGACTCGGTAGCACGACATGTTGAGGGCTGGCATCAGGAAACATGTCAGCTACTCAGCATGCCCGAACTTGGAGGACAAGATAGCCAAGGAGAGAGAGAGAGAGAGAGAGAGAGAGAGAGAGAGAGGGAGATTGACATTGATCACCTCCGGAAGAGGAGGGTGGAGGCTAGGTAGATTAGTGGGGTTTTAGGGAAAAAAAACCCAAGGGATCTGACTCTAGGTCGAAGGGCCAGCAAGGCTAAAGCCGCTATGGGAAATGTGGCAGGCCACATGACGGAGTGTGCAAAGTTGGGGGCTCGGACTGCTACAAGTGCGGGAAGACCGGGCACTTTAGCAAGGATTGTACAACCCCTACCCCTACCATCCAGAAGTCAGACTTGATTTGCTCTCATTGCAATCAGAGGGGCCATAAAAAGGCCAACTGCCCTCAACTAACATCAGGAGCACCAGTGGCGACACCAGCTCCAACGACCCTACGAATCACGGATGGCCGACAGGGCAAGATAGAGACTCCATTGGTGAGGAGCCGAGCCTTCCAGCTAAGCACCGAGGAGGCGGGTGCCGCATTGGATGTGGTGACGAGTATGTTTTCTTTTCCCTAACTATTATTATATGCCGTTTATGATATTTATGTGCTATGTTATGTGTTTTGTTTAGGATCGTTCCATGTGAACAACATTCCAGTACAGGTGTTATTTGACTCGGGGGCTACCCGATCATTCATCTCTCTTGCTCTTAGCATGAGGTTTCCTGAGTCTTCGGGGATATTGGATTGTCCTTTAGAGGTTGAGATAGCTGACGACCGATCTGTCCGGGCATCAGAGGTTTTCAGAGATTGCGTTTTGAGGTTGTATGATGAGCGTTACCTCATGGATTTGGTTCCCATTCCGTTGTGTGGGAACAAGGTTATCATTAGCATGGATTGGCTGAACCCTAATGGGGCGATGATCGACTGTGCGTAGCAGTTGGTGCGTGTCGGGACCCCAAGTGGGGGAGAGCTGATGATTCAGGTCGAGAGGCCACAACATGGACCAGCTATGTGTTCGGCAGCAAGGACTAGGTGCTATCTTCAGCAAGGTTGTGCAAGGTATGTCACCTATGCTATGGATACCCGGGAGGCAGGTAAGGTGACTGTGAGTGATGTACCTATGGTGCGAGAGTACCCAGATGTGTTTCCAGAAGAGCTGCCTGGGATACCTCCAGAGAGGCAAGTGGAGTTCAGGATCGACCTGGTCCCTGGTGTAGCTCCGGTATCCAAGGCACCATATCGGTTGGCTCCTCCTGATATGCAGGATTTGTCTACACAGCTGCATGATCTATTAGACAAGGGATTCATTAGGCTGATCAGTTCACCTTGGGGAGCCCCGATCATGTCGTGTTCATGGACCTCATGAACCACGTATACAGACTGACGTTGGATCGATATGTGATCTTCTTTATTGATGACATCTTTACTCCAAGTTGCAGGAGCAGCATGAGGAGCACTTGCGAGAGGTTTTGGATACCATGAGGAGGGAGAGCTTGTACCCCAAGTTCTCCAAATGTGAGTTCTGGTTGTGCGAGGTGTAGTTTCTTAGGCACCTTGTCAACCAGAACGGTATTTTGGTTGACCCGGCCAAAGTAGAGGTTGTGATGAGATGGGAGGTTCTAAAGTTTCCATCTGAGATTCAGAGTTTCCTTAGGTTAGCAGGCTATTACCAGAGGTTCATTCAGGACTTCTCCAAGATAGTAGTATCCTTGACCCAGCTGACGAAGAAAGTTGTTATCGTTCGTTGGGGGCCTAAGCAGTAGGCAACGTTTGAGATGCTGAGGTGGAGGTTATGCGTGGCACCTATTTTAGCCCTGCCAAAGGGCGTGGAGGATTTTGTAGTATACTATGACGCGTCCATCTCCAGTTTGGGTGTGATATGAATGCAGAGGGGGCTCGTCATCGCTTACACCTCGTGGCAGCTGAAACCTCACGAGGCGAACTACCCGACGCATGACCTGGAGTTGGGGGTGGTTGTTTTTGCCCTCAAGATTTGGCGGCATTACCTCTATAGGGTCCGTTGTACCATATACATGGACCACAGGAGCTTGAGGTACTTCATGGATCAGCCGAATCTGAACATGAGGCAACATCAGTGGCTAGATGTGGTGAAGGATTACGACTATGATGGTGGTGACTCCACTTTTGGAGCGGATCCGAGATGCAGGTTGAGGGTATGAAAGAGGAGCACCGGAAGTGCGAGCGGATCATAGGCCAGGTAGCCTCATTTGACTATGAAATTCATGGGATGTTGACCATGTATGGGAGGGTCTGGGTACTGTACTGGGGCGGAGTGCGACAAATTCTGATGGATGAGGCTCACAAGTCTAGATTTTCCATCCATCCCGGGATGACAAAGATGTACAGAGACCTTTGCCCTGATTACTGGTAGCCTTGCATGAAGCGGGATGTAACCTGGTACGTCGATAGATGTATGACCTGCAGGAAGGTCAAGGCGGAGCACCATAGGCCTCAAGACAAGGCGCAGCCGTTGGATATCCCTATGCGGAAGTGGGAGGACATTACTATGGATTTCATCATGAAGCTTCCCAGGACTGCACGGGAAGTGGATTTGATTTGGGTCATCGTGGATCGATTGACCAATAGTGCCCATTTCATTCCGATCCAGGAAAGCATTTCGGCCGAGAAGTTGGCTGACATCTACATCAAAGAGGTAGTAGTTCGACATGGAGTGCTGGTGTCCGTGATTTCTGACTAAGACGTGAGATTTACTTCCAGATTCTAGAAGAAATTTATGACCAGTTGGATACTCATTTGCACTTTAGCATGACCTTTCACCCACAGACAGATGGTCAGAGTGAGCGGACCATACAGACTCTGGAGGATATGTTCTGGGCATGCGTCCTCGAGTTTGGTGGTAGCTAGGACACCTACCTTCCCTTGGAAGAGTTCTCCTACAATAATAGCTACCACGTGAGTATCGACCATCCTCCCTTCGAGATGTTATATGGGAGAAAGTGCAGAACCCTGATATGTTGGGGTGAGGTTGGACAGAGGGTCATGGGGAGTACCGAAGTGGTACTCAAGACGACGAAGAGGATACAACAGGTCAGGAGCAGGCTTCAGACTGCTCAGAGCCGGCAGAAGAGCTACGCCGACAAACGCCAATCGAACCTGGAGTTCCAGGTCGGGGATATGGTTCTCCTGAAGGTCTTACCTTGGAAAGGTACCATCCAGTTCAGGAAGCGGGGCAAGTTGGGCCCCAGGTACATTGGTCCTTTCAGGGTTCCAGCCCAGGTGGGCAAGGTGGCGTATATGTTGGATCTGCCAGCCGAGCTTAGTTAGATCCACAGTACCTTTCATGTCTCCTTGCTATGGAAGTGCCTGGTAGACAACTCCATGTTGGTACCTCTAGAGGATATTCAGGTGGACGACAGCCTGAACTACATTGAGCGACCGGTAGCCATCCTCGACAAGAATATGAAGGATTGAGGAACAAGAAGGTCGAGTTGGTGAAGGTGTAGTGGCAACACCGTAAGGGCTCAGAATGGACTTAGGAGCCGGAGGAAGAGATGAGGGAGCACTACCCCGAGCTGTTTCCAGATGCAGCAGACTTCAATGACGAAGTATAAAATAAGCAGGGGAGATTTGTAAATCCCGCTTCCTGGTATGTATTTTAAGAAAGAATTATTCATTTTTGCAAAGGGACTCGACGAGTTGGAAGCCCCAAACTCGTCGAGTTGGAATGGGATTTTTGGACGCGGGAGTTGAAGTCTACTCGACGATTCGAGAAGCCTCGACTCGACGAGTAGGGATGCCAAAGTGAAACACTAATTTCCAGGGTTTGCACCCTATTTAAAGACCTTAACACCCTCATTGTGGCCTCCTTCATCGCCTCCCATAGTCCAGCAAACCCTAATTCGTGATCTTGAGCTTTGTGAGTGTGTATGTGTGTGTGAGTGAAAAAGGAGTGATTCTTTGGTGTTGTCTTGAAGGAATGGAAGCTAGAAGTGCTTGGTTGAAGAAAGGAGTTTTGGATCCAGAAAATGAACTCCATTTCCAGTTCATTTGAGGTATAAATTCTATACCTTGTCTATTTATTTACTAGATCTCTTCATGGGATAGTTTAGGACCATATGGAGAATAATATGGAACCATTAATGGATACAAGCATGTTTTCGGGTAATAACTTCATATCCAGAGCCTTTGAGGGACTCCATGGCATAAAGGTGCCAGCTCTATGGCCATGGGAGTCTCATGCATCATATGAACCACTTTTTAGGGATATTTGAGCTAAATAACCCATGCGTGAACGTAAAGTTTGTAACTTAACGTGTTATATTAACCCTAGGAGGCCATATCTACGTTTTGGATGCATTAAGCCAGGTTAAAATTGACTTGATAGATTTGGACTTTGGGGGACTCAACGAGTCGTCCATATGACCTTGGATATATTTGTTCTTTACCCACTTGTATTGTGTAATGAGTTGTCTTTCCTATAAATAGGAAGTGAGTGACACTCATTTGTGTAATGAACACTTTGAAAGCATTAGTTTAGAGAGAGAAATTGCAAGACCCATTGGTACTCTTTCTATCAATACTAATGAGAGCTAAAACCAGATTTATTTACTTCATGTGTTCTTGATTTCTATGATGATTTACTAGATCTTTTCTAATTCTGCACATGTTATCATAATCAACACCACTACAGAGTTGGGTCATGGTCCCCCAGCTTTTTTCTATTACTGGGCAAACTCGTTGAGTCTAGAAGATGAGTCAGCGAGTTGTACATGTTTATGGATTTAAATATCAAAGAACTTGACAAGTCCAAGGATGAACTCGGCGAGTTGAGAGAAAAATGTCCCGACTGATATGAAGAGGAACTCGACGAGTTCAAGGATGAACTCGGCGAGTTGAAAGAAAAATGTCCCAACTAATATGAAGAGGAACTCGACGAGTTTGAGGATGAACTCGACAACTTGTGAGTAAAATGCCCCCATTAGTATAATGTGGAACTCGACGAGTTCATGGAAGAACTCGACGATTAGGATCGAGACTCTAGAGTTTTATGGACCCGGGAACTCAACGATTTGATGGACCAACTCGGCGAGTTGAGTCAACTAGAATGTTGACTTGGACCAGAAGGTTGACTTTTACTAGAGTGTTGACCTTTGGCTTGACCATTGACCAAAGTTGACCCTTAAATGGTTATGAGTGTGAAAAGGTAATTAAAGGAGATTGTTCTGTGTAGGAGTTTGAGAGGAGTTGATCCCAGCACCGAGGACAGTTTAGCTACTTCACGATATTAAGGTAAGTTGCCTTCAAGTAGAAGTGGGTCTAAGGCTCCAATGCCTGCCCACTACTAGATTGAGTATAGTAGAGATGATTGTCTTTGTGATGATTGTCTGGTATACCACTATTTGTTATGCTATTTGAGTTAGTATACTATGATGTTATGTGATAGTGGTAGGAGGGGACTAGTCCCCGGAGCCGGTTGAGATATACCGATAGAGTAGGTCGGGCACCCAGATATGCCTGGAAGGATAGGTCGAGTACCCAGATATGCTTGACAAGGGGTAGGTCGGGCACCCCAGTATGCCTGACAAGGGTAAGTTGAACACCCAGATATGCTCAGCAGGGTAGGTCGGGCACCCAGATATGTTTGGTAGTATGTTTATTGTATGGTATGTGGTATGATGGGGGAACTCACTAAGATTTCTGCTTACAGTTTCAGTTTTTGGTTTTCAGGTCCTTCTTCTTCGAAGGGAAAGGAGTCGGTACGGTAGCAGCGCATCACACACACGATTTCCACATATGAGATTCTTGGGAATTACACTCTGACATTGTTACTATGTTATGACATGATTTGAGACTTATGATCTATGGCTTTTCATGAAATGAATTAACTTGATGATGTTTTCTATAAAAAAAAATTTATAAATTGTTATACCAAAAACGAAATTTTTGATCTTGAATTTTGGGATGTTACAGTTTACTAGCTAGTAAAAGATAACTAGAACTCCTTAAAGCACAAAGCAAGCAACATTCGAGCATAGAGTAACATAATAAAGCATATTCTAATCAGGTTATCATATCATTGACTAATCTGTACTAGCATGCAGTTCATAAACCTGATATACACATAACATGCACATAAGGCATCCTCCCTAGATCCATAGCCCTTATCTAGCATGCAATTCTTCTACACATATAACATGCATACAAGGCATCATTCCTAGATCCTTAGCCCTAATCTAGCATGTTATTCTCATAATCAACTCATAACATAAACTTGTATGGGTAATTTGGGAGTACTTACTTGAGCTCGGCTGATTGCATGCACCACACCATTTTCTCTTTTCAAAATTTCTTTCTCTTTTCAAAATTTCTTTCTCTTTTCAAAAATTATTTTCTCTTTTCAAAGTTCTTTTTATAAAACTGATTTTCTTTTGAAAATTTTCATACCAATTCCTTAGTTAGATTTCAGACACACCCGAGAGTGTGCCCGAATCCCTCAAACCAAGGCTCTGATACCAACTTGTAACATCCCAAAAATGCAGTCCAAAAGTTTCATTTTTATTTATAACAAAACCATAGTAATCAATTCATCTCATAAAACATAAGTGTAATATCTCAAAATATCATGTCAAAACACTGTATCACAAATTCAAAATATCAGAGTAAATCCTCCCAGGCTAAACGTTGTGGTGTGTGTCTGCCATGTAGTCATCCCGAGTTCTTCCCCTAACTAGCAGAAGTACCTGAAACCAAAACTGAAAAACTATAAGCATGAAGCTTAGTGAGTCACCCCAAACTACCACATGCCATATATATAATCACATAATCGCATATAACATACATTGGGCCCCGCCCTGCTACCTCGGGAGCTGCCTGACATCGGCTTGTCTGGCATCGGGCTCCGCCCGGCATTGAGTCCCGCCCGACATCAGACCGCATCTCGCATCGGGCCCCGCCTAACATCGAGCAAAGCTCGACATGCATATGCGCATAACTACTAGTACACATAACATAAGTATAACCACTTAACTATAACATATACACATTCCTTGGGCCCAGCCCGACATCAGACTGAAATCCGGAAACATGTAAACATTCATCGGGAACCGCCCCGGCATCAGACCGTAGTCCGGAATATACAAACACATACACATGCAGGAATTACAAAGGCATCAAGCATACTAACATTCTTTGGGTACCGTAGCGGCATTGGATCGAAATCCAAAAAACATGTAAACCTACATCGGGCCCCGCCCGGCATCGAACCTTAATCTGGAACATACTATCATACATAAATGGGCCGGCCTTGGTGCCTTCAACCCTTTCCTAATGGAGGAAAACTTACCTCTCAAGCTGGCTAATGAAATCTCATATGAGGAATCTCTGATAGCCGATCCAATGACTCCACGATTATCATTATCACAATAATCACTTAGTTAAAAACTGAGAATCCTTCTAAGGGTAAAATGACCATTTTAACCCTGGTCAAAGTCAACATTCTTGTCAAAGTCAACGTACTGGGTTGACTCAACTCGCCAAGTTGACTCATCAAATCACCGAGTCCTATGAATCAAAAATCCTGAAATCGCGATCCAACCCGTCAAGTCATCCCCCTGAATCGTCGAGTTCCCTGGCTACTCAAAGTCGCGTTTTGGCAAATCAACTTGTTGAGTCCCTTCGCAGACTCGATGATTTCTACCTTGTACAAAATTGGGACAAAGCGACTCAACTCATCGAGTCCCTCTCTGGACTCGCCGAGTTTCGTATTCTGTTTGGGCCATCTTAACAGATTAAGTCTCTACTCTCCAAATCCAAACCCATACTTCTTCTACATACTGGAAATGCCCTCTTAAGGGTAAAGTTTCCAACTTTACCCGTTAATAGTCCTTCTTAATGGGGTTAGCTCAAACCCTAGTTATTTAGGACATAGATCTTTGTCCATAAGATATAATACTCCAAACCAAAGCATGAAAACCGATATCTAGGTCCTAGTCACCAAATGAACATGTAAAGTTCCTAACTTTCCTTTCATGCATGGTCTTTTGTGGCTTAAAAGGCCATAACAACACCTTACAGCTTGCATAGAGGCTCCAATGGCATAAAGTTTGCACCTTTATGCCATGAAATCCCTTCTAGACCCCAGATCTGAAAGGTAGGTCACTTGGGACGTCCATTTCCCAAGGGCTAAGCTTCTTGGACCAAAAACCACATAAAGTGACAAATAAGAGATCTAACAAGCTATTAAGCAAGGTTGAGACTTGCTTACCAGAAAATAAATAGGATGAGATGTTGCTTCTGGATCTACAATCTTCTCCTTGAACCCTCTAGCTCCTTCTTCTTCCAAAAGCATCAAGAACACACAAAGATCACTCAAAAATGGCTCACAAGCTCACACAAGGCTCTAGGGTTTCGTGGATTAGGGTTTGGGACTTGGAGGCTGGAGATGAGGCCATAAAGTGGGGATTAAGATGCTTAAATAGGGTATAAAACCCTGAAATTAGGGTTTCACTTTGGCAGACCTACTTGCCGAGTTGAGGGCTCTCAACTCGTCGAGTAGTTGCTTAAAACCCCGCGGCCAATCTCGTTTCTACTCGGCAAGTCTGGGGCTCCCAACTCGTCGAGTAGCTCTTCAAAAATGAATAACTTATAATAAAAATGCATACCATGAATCAGATGTTACAGGTTGGTGTTCATCTCTATATTTTAAACTACCCCCTGTCGAATATTTATTGTCCACTTTTGACTTCTGAAGTTTTTATTCATCAATTTTGACCTTATTTATTTTTTTCATATATAATACTTGATGCAAAATATATGATTAGATTGTGTTTTAAATTTTTTTTCATTGTTATAAGTTTCGTTAAGTAATAATATATAACACAAATAAAAATATTAAAGGTCAAAGTTGAAGACTTGAAAGTCAAAAGTGGACAATAAATATGGGATGAGAAAAAAATATTATTTTAATAGATTTTTTTGTCTTTAGTGAGCTGGTTGCAAGACGCTAACGATGGGGTAGTCTTAGAGTCCTCAATATCAAAATCGACCTCACCATGTAAATATAACATGTCTTGTATTCTTTTTACTTATTCAACCGATATACCCCAAAAATTATCTCTTAATTTTTTTTCTTGAAAATAAAACTATAATATATTCTTATAATTTGATGATCAAAAACTTATACTTAACCTAGAACAACTATAAAGGAGAACTTTGAACATTTCAAAAAACATTTAAAAATATAATACTATCACAAGGTAAAAAAAATTAACTACATATACAACAATTGAGGTACCTTAGTTACCCATAGACATAATTTAATAGAAAAAAATCTTGTAAACACATATACGAATATGATCAACATCATTGGACACTAATGGCTTAAAACTTCCAACATTTGATTACTATAAAGTTATTTAGCTTGATAATACCATGTTATTATGACCACAGGTTTTATTAAAGCTACAACTCGCGAAGGCATCTTGTTACAATGGTTTTGACTTTCCTTGCATACCTAATATTTATGTCGACTTTTGCAAACTTGTCGAAATCTTCACACAATTCCCCATAATAGAAATCTTTTGTGTCCACATCGATTGATATTTCATTGAACAATGTAAAAAATTCTTCATCTTTGTCAAAAATTCTCTTCTTGAGGAGAAATTTGGCGTCGTCGATTGATTGAATTAAACTTTTCATGAGAAATGCATACGAAGTTACATACTTTGTGGCATCATAGCAACAATTCTCCATAGCAATGAGATTTCTCAACACAGTTTCCATAAGATCATGATGTATCAGATTTGGGATTCTAAGTACTCCATTGTTTAATTTTACTTCCAAGATGTTTCGAGATTTGGATCCCTTTATTTCAGCTCCGCTTCTGTGAAGTTCAGTTACTTTTGGAATGAGTATTTTGAGAAGTGGTTGTTTGGAGTGTAGTTGGAAAATATGTGTTTTGGGTATGAAAGATTGGTGAATCAAGTCAAGTAGATGGTGGATTTCTTGGCCATATCTCTCTCGAATATAATACGGGTCCTCATGAACTGTTTTCTTAAAAAAACGAAAAGCTAATTCGATCAATGAGTAGTCTCCACATTGTTTAGGGGTAGGAACAATATGGAATAAATGATCAAGAATAAAGAAAGGGATTTGATTTTCGAGTAAAATCAAGTCATGTCTCAATCGATAAAACACTTCATAGGTTGCCAAAAACGGATCCCCTCTTCGTCTAGTTCCTTTACAACATGACTTGTTAAAAAGCTCAATAATGAAACAACCATCAATCAACATCATTTCCACAAACTCGTCACTCTGCATATGAATTTCTTCTCCATAACATTTTCGAGCTTTATCTTCTAACACTTTGAGTGTCTCGACACACTTGCCTAATCGTGCTTCAACATTTGTTGCACGAGAGAGAAGGGTGTTGAGATACTTCCATTTGTAGTCCTCCATGGCTTTTAACTTTTCTTCGCCACGATGAAAAGGGCCAATGGAGAGAATTAAAGGGAAATATTTCTCTTCGTTTTCCTTATAAATTTTTTCGGAAACTTTGCATATGCGACCAAAATGAGATGTGCTTACCATTTTTTTCTTGATGGATGAAACAAGACTCACATGCTCTTCTAATACAATCTCCTTTGAAGCTTGAGTTTGTGATACATGAAGATCTAACTCCATCTTCGAAGATATTTCTTTGTGGGAAAAAAACAAAAACAAAAACAAGTTAAGGTATATACAAGTAAATATGCAAATTATAACCGATAGTCAAAAAACAAACATACCCGATTCACAAGAGTCACGAGATGAGCAATCAAAATTCTAAGTTTTATAATTAAAAATATCTGATTAATAGTCTAACATGTATTTTTAAACAATAAATCTTACCGCACATTAAAAAAACTTATAAGGTTGTAAGAGTAAGTCATAAGACAAGAGAAGAAGAATAAAAGGTAACTTGCTCAGGATGACAAAATAAAAGTGAAACACTCGTACATGTGTTTCGTATTGTCTCATATAGCATCTTGTTAGACTTGGACGAAAATCCATTTTTTTGGTGAAGACATTACTAAGGCTTAGATTCCTTGTCTTTTTATATTTTCGTAATTAGTGTATCGGGTATTTGACTAATTAATTTTATATAATTTAATGTTATTACTATATATTTTTATGGGTTAATGTCATACAATGAAAATGGATACTAGATGTTTTTGGTTGTGAAAAAATTTAAAGTTTTACAAGAAAAACGGAAATTTTGAAAACGTGTTTGGTTGGTTCAATTTTTCAAAGTTTCCAAAGAAAATGAAAATTTTCATTTTTTCAAATTGCATGTAAATTGGTAAAGTGAATTTTAAAGTTTTCCAAAGTTTCTAAATTTCTTTGATGTAAAATGAAAACTCCTACAAATTAAGCCAAATGTGTTTTCTACGATTTTCATTGAAAATCGAAAATAAAAAGTATCTCCATTTTCTTGGAAAATGAAGAACAATTTTTCACAACCAAATGCACCTAAACATTTTTATGTTAATTGGCTTTTAACTCTAATCAATAATCAATATGTCACTAAATGTGTGTTTGGTTGTAGATTCTTGTTTTTATTTTCTAAGCAAATGCTTTTAGAAAATAAAGATTTCATTTTCATTTTTCACTGGAAATTTTAGAAAATACAGTTAGTTGGAACCGATGTGATTTTCATTTTTCTATCTTAAAAATTTAGAAAACTTAGAAAAACTAATTAAAAAAAAAAAAAAAAAAAAAACATTTTTCTACTTTACATATAATTATGAAAATAGAAAATCTTTATTTTCTTGTAAAACTTTTGGAAACTCAATCAACCAAACGCAATTTCAAAATTTTCATTTTCATTTAAAAAATTTCATGAAAAATTAAAAAATTTTCCGCAACCAAACGCACTCTAAATGGTTCATTTAGGTCAACCCAACATTGATATTATGACCAATCTTGCAACCGACACGATGAAATTACTTAATTGAAATATACTCTAATGTTGCAATGAAAACACAGAAAGGTGGATTAAGTAATGAGCTACCCAATACAATTAAAAGTTTAACAACCAACCTATTGAATATAATTTAAAGATAAGTGACATATAGAGCAAATTTCGTCTCATTGGTAGACACACAGGTGATGGTGATGGCATATCACACAAACTTGAGTTTCTTATTCTATGGTGAAAGAATAAGGTGAAATCAATAAACTTGTTTTGTATACTTAGTAATTCCCTAGGGATTTTTCTTGTTGTAATATTCCTTCATTTCAAATCAAACATTCTTTGAAGAGAAAACAAAAGTGAAAACTGAAAAATATACATACACAAACATATAACATCAACTCTTAAATTTCATTCATCACAAACTAAACCCATCTAACATAACATTTTCATTTTCTCTAACTACATAACAAAAGTCTTCTCAAATCACTTTCGACTATGTCTTTTTCTCTTCCTCTTTCTATCCTCTTCACCATCCGAATCCGAATCACTTGAACTTGACCTACGCCTTTCCTTTCTTTTCTTTTTTCTTCCTTTACTACCCTTCTCCTTCTTCTTCGTAATCTCCTCTTCTTTCTTGATTTCCATTTTATCCAAATCACGTGACATCAGCGCTTTGATGTCCAATTTGGTCTTTTCCGGTTTCTGACACTCGTACGTCCAATGTCCGATTTGTTGACACTTTTGACATTTCTTTTGATTCAAAGTCGCTTGCTTTTCTGTGCTTTTTAGATACATTTGTGTCTTTAGTTCTTTCTTTTCTTGCCATCTGCTTGGCCCTTCTTCTTTTTGTCCGTATGCATTTACATTACGTGTGGCGTTTGCTGCTGCACGTTCGGCTTGAACACGGCTTAGCCCTTTTGTGGCTGATAAAGCTGCAGCCTTCATTTTATCTGACATGATTTACAACCAATTTGAAATCCCTAAACATAAAATGAATCAAACAAAACATGTCAATCATGATAAAAGATACATCTATACGACTATACACATAGTAAATTGAATATTCAGAATTGTGATCAATCAAGTATTTAGACTTTCATCGAACACCTAAAGAGCACTGAATCGTTGGAACTAACTACTCTGTTAAAGAATAAAAAGAGTGAGGTTTTTTTTTCTGCAAGCATACAGCTTTAAACAGAAAATAGTACTAGGGTTTCTGGTGAAACAATAACCTGGAAATCGAAGTTCGACGGATATAGTAATGGTATGATCGAGGAGACGAATCGTGATTCTAAGCAATAAATACGATACAGATTCAACAATACATCCCCAATTGTTTATGGGATAAGTAATTTGGCAGGATAAATCATAACAAAATTGATGTACTAATGAAGGATCTTAGCATAAAAGAGACTAGAAATCAGATAATTAAACGAATTCTTATAACGAAAGAATTTTACACCAACAAGCTGAAACTTACCGGAGAATGATTCCCGTAGAGAAAGTTTGCTGCAGAGGTTGAGGTTGAGGTTGTCTATGGTCTATACCGCCTCCAGGCTGAGTCGGTTTATGGAAGACAGGAAGAGGGCAAGGGATTTCGCTCTCTGTTAATGACGAAATTGCTCCATTTTTTGACCTAATCTGGCAATTTCAGTCCTAAAATTAAGATCCTTTAGAATTTATTCCCCCAGTTTGACGGGTTTTACATAAACTCATAAAAGGGCTTACATAAATGGTTAAGGCAACTCTTTTCTTAATTTGAAACATTATTAACACAAAATTGTAAAAATGGTCCCTATGCTTGTCAAAATTATGTGGTTTTGATCCAAAAAAGTTTGGTGGTGCATCGGTGGTCCAATTTCGGATACTTTGTGTGATTTTGGTCCTTATGGTTAGCATTTTTCTATGGTTTTGGTCTATACCCCACCGAAAATTACTAATATGCCCTTAAAATTGTTTTTTTCTATTTCTTTTAATTGAGTTTTAATTCCGTTAATTAAAAAAAACCAAAAAATATATATCACCCCACTTATCTCTCTCTCACACATATACACACATAGAGAAAGAACCCAACTTTTTAGATCAGACATTCACCCAAAAAAATCATTGATGTTCTCCTATGTTCATCAACAAGCTTTTCAGATCACACATAGCTCAAATCTGAAATCGATGCACCCCCTCCTTCTCTCACAATCACATGTACTCTCCTTCTTGTTCTAACTTCAATCGACAACAACCACGACCCTCCCTTCCTTCTTTTCTGTTCTGATTCGATTCTCACCACACCTTCTTCGATTCAGATCGTAGGAGCTTAGGATGGTGAGTCTGATGGTGCTGATCGGATTTCTGTGGAAAATCAAGAAGAGGTTAAGGCATGTATTTCATTTTTTTCTTTTTTATTAAACTCGATCACAACCCCTCCTTCTTTCTCTCTTCTGAATCAATCTCGTTGTTTTTAATTATCTTTTTGATGGTAGATGTGTGTTGGCTTGTGGGTATGGTGGGTTATGGTGGTCTGGTGATGTGTGATGTGGGTGGCGTTCGAGGTGATGTTCATGCTGATGAACAGGGGGGAAGAAGGTGAGGAGGGCTGATTAGAAGGGGTGATGATGGGATGGCTGTAATGGAGTTCAAGGTTGGTGGTGTATAGTGGTGATTGTACATATTAAGATCCAAAAGGAGATCACAACAAATCTGGAACTTGAATGATTAATCGTTAATCAAGATGAAGAATGAATGAGACATACAAACAAGATAGAAAAAAGGAAAATTGCATAATTTGAACCTTGACTTCATGGGCTTCAACCTTGATTTCTGATTTGCAGTTAAGAGGGGATGGTGATGGTAGTAACCATAAAAGGAGCGAGGAAGATAGCTTTGGGTGGATAAGGAAGTCGGCCCTTTTTTCTGTGGGTTACACATGTGGAGAGAGAGAGAGAGAGAGAGAGAGAGAGAGAAAGAGAGAGAGTGTGTGTAACATCCCGGAATATCAAGAGTAGAGTTGAAGGGCAAAAAGTGTAGATGGGAAAGGGCAACTCGGCAAGTCCACGAGTGGACTCTGCGAGTAGGGTCGCGACTCTGGTCGCGTGTCAAGTGGCCAACTCGGCGAGTCGGCGGTTGGACTCGGTGAGTTGGTGCTGAGTGGAGAAAACCCTAATTTCGGAGGATGAGCCCTATATTAAGGACATTATACCCTCTCCCCAGCCTCTTTACCCTCCCTTGAAGTCCAGAAAACCCTAAGGCACGATTGTGAGGGATGTGAGTGCATTTGAACCTTGGCAAAGAGATTTTGGAGGAGATCTTGGAGAGTTAGGAGGCTTGGAGCAAGGGGCTTTGCTAAGATTCGAATTTCTTTGCTGTTGGGGCTTCCTTTTGAGGTATTATCTCGTTTCTTGGGTTGCTATTCATCTAGATTCATCATTTTTGGAATGTGTGGGAAGTTTAGCTTGTGGTATTTTGAGTTTGAAGGTTAGATCTGAGGTTGCTACCTCAGATCTGGAATGGAGAAGGTCTAGAGTGCATTAAAGTCCCTGTTCTTGAGTGTTTGGTGAAGCCATCTTGTCCCAAACCCTAGCCCTAGAGTGTAAAATGCCTAGATCTCTTTGGATTCACGTAAAGTTTGTCACTTTACGTGATGGATGGGTTTTAGAAGGGTAGATCTACGTTTTAGATCAACTGCATGGCTTGGAAAGCCTCTGTATGGATTCAGATCTAGAGGTACTCGGCGAGTCACACGGGTGTACTCGGCGAGTTGCTTGCAGATAGGCTGGAACTCGACGAGTTGGAAGAACAACTCGGCGAGTTGGATGAATATGGCCAGGAACTCGACGAGTTGGAAGAACAACTCGGCGAGTTGGTTGAAGATAGCCTTGGACTCGACGAGTCTGTTCGTGGACTCGGTGAGTCTCGTCGTGAGGTCCTAACCTTTCTTTTGGTTGAGCTGTGAATCGGTGAGTCAAGGGATGACTCGGTGAGTTGAGTGTGAAAAGACTCAGAGTTGTTGGACTCGGCGAGTCTCGGGGTGACTCGGCGAGTTGAGTCGCGGATTGGGTAAGTTCTGTGCATGGGGACTCGGCGAGTCATCGGGTTGACTCGGCGAGTAGAGTCAGTTAAGGGTTGACTTTGACTTTGACTTTGACTTTGACCAAGGGTTGACCAGTTGATTTCCAGGGGCATTTTGGTAATTGTTGGCTTTTGTTTTGAGTTCAGAGTTTTGGTGTTGGCCAGTGTTGGAGATCGTATCAGTGGTCGGAGCAGCTTGGGTTTATCTGTTCAGTCGCTAGTTACGAGGTGAGTTATCCTCACTATATCAACAAGGTCTACGGCACCAAGGCCGGGCCTTTATCGGATTGTGATCCGGGTATCGTTGTTATGTTATTGCTTTGCTATGTTGCATCCTGATAGTTAGGATGGTATATGTTAGAGACCTGGTTAAGGTCGGAATCCTGGTATACAAGATGATGTTGTGCTAGTAACCGGTTAGGTCGGTATCCTGGTTAGGATGATGTTATGCTATGTGATCTGTTAAATCAGTTTGATTGGATGTTATATGTTATATGATTGAATGTTTATGTGCACATGGTTGTTGGACTGGGGTTGGGTTGAGGCGGGACCTGCTTTGTGTTGTAGGTCAACATACCCAGGGAGGACCGGTTATCCCGAAGGCCCAACGAGCGGTCCAGATAGGCTGTAGGCCCCAAGAGGGCGGACCAGACGTTCCGAGGCTCGGAGAGTGGACCAGGCCGACTGAAGGCCCGGTGCGGGCGGACCAGTCATACTATAGACTTGGAGAGTGGACCAGGTGGATTGAAGGCCCAGTGCGGGCGGACCAATCACATTGTAGACTCGATGTATGTGGCTAGACTCGGAGGGTGGACCAGGTGGACTGTTGGCCGGTGCGGCGGACCAGTCACACTGTAGACCCGAAGTGCATGGCTGTTATGTGTTCTGTTATGAGATGGCATGTTATGCGTGTATGGTATATGTGGTTGGTATTTTAGGGATATCTCACTAAGCTTTCGGGCTTACAGTTGTGGTTTAATGTTTTTTTCAGGTTCCTCAGGAGACCGTGGCAAGGCAAAGGCGTGATCGTACCGCTCCTCATGATTATGTTTTGTGATGTGATTATGGAATACTCTAAAATAATTGTATTGAAAACCTTTTTGTAATAATTTTATGAAATCGGGTTGTTTTTGAAAAGTTTAAATTGGTTGGAATTTTATGGTCGTTACACACACACACACAGAGAGAGAGAGAGAGAGAGAGAGCATTTTTCTCAATTTTAATTAATGAAAAACATTTGAATAAATATAAACAAATTAAAAAAACAAATATAAGGGTATAATAGTCTTTTTATGTTGATAGGGACCAAAAACAATAGAAATATCTAATTTTGGACCAGTGATGCACTAACATTTCGGTTTTGATCTTTTACTAACCTAAAATGGTCATTATTTCTTTATTTCTTTAATTTTACTTTTTTTATTGGGACTAATTGAAATTAAATTTTAAAATCTTTTAAAAATTTTGATGTAATCAAATATCCAAAAATCAAACCTAATCCAACTATATCTTTTAGTCTTTATTTATGCACAAATTCAAAATCAAGGTATTCAATTGAAGATAATATCAACAAAACTCTGACCTGTGAGAAATCGATATTGTTTAATTAATTTCAGGAAACCTATATATGTGAAAAATTGATAAGTTTTAGAGGATGGAACGGGACCAACACATAACGGAGCAAAAATAGAGAAAGTATCGGCACTAAATGGAACTAGTGAGAAAGAAACCCCCACCATTATTGAACGTCTCATGGTATAAGGTTTTTGTTGTACATGATCCCATATCAGCAGGAAGGAGAACGAAACATTTTCTTATAAGGGGTGTGGATACATTCTCTATCACAATGTGTTTTAAAGATGTGAGGACAACATATCCCATAAGAACTCTGCAGTTAAACGCATCCGAGCGAGAGCAATTTAGGGATGGATGACTCCTGGGAAGTTTTCATGTCGGAAGCTCAAATAGGACAATAGTGTGATACGTCTCGGAGAAGGATATTACAACTGAAGTTGGTGGACTCAACCTAAGTGTTTAGGCTTAGAATTATTGGGTCAAAGACAAAATAAATGTAACTAAGCCTTAGTAACGTGGGTCTAAAACTGTAATTTGTCGTACATTTAAGCTATGAAATGTAAAATATTTAAGCGGATGTCATTTCATTAAATTAATTATAAGATAAGTAATTTAATAAGAATTAAATGCATTAATAAAGATGTATAAATATCAAGGTCCAAAATTATAATATTGTATGGCTAAATTAGTAACGACATTTAAGTATATTAATTCGATGAAATAGGTTTAACCAAATAATCGAGACTTGGCTAGGTACCATTTTTTATTACAAAACATTTATGGTATTTATTACTGTTTACCTGGGTGTGACGACCAAGGAAAGTGTGTCGCCACCCAGAAGAGTGATACACATGAACGTAAAGGAGTAAAGTTATAACATTTAAACAGTTTCGAAGTCTATACCCAAGAATACGCCACCAATTAGACAGTAAAGCAAAGAATTAGGAAAACAAAAAGTCATAATACCCTACGAATCGGAAAACATATATAACATCCCAAAAATTATAAGGTGAAAATTTGTTTTTAATTCAACCATAAAACACTATTTAGTATTACCAATCATTCAGAAGTATAATAAGGTAAAATCATAGTACAATCTTAAAATCATGAAGTTGCAAAAAACATGGGTGGATGCATTGCAGTCACTCAGAACCCTTCCCTTTTGTACCAAAAGTATCGAAAACCAGAAACAATAAGTCGTAAGCACAAAGCTTAGTGAGTTCCCCAAAATACCACATACCATACATACAATAGAGTTTGCTAAGTGCCGACCATAGTCTTATCATTATGCCACGAGCCATATCATGGTCTTTCCTTCCCAAGTCGGGGGCCAAAACCCCAGGTCTTACAACCAAGTGCCAAGAGCCGCCTCTTGGTCTTCCATGTAAGTATCACAAAGACAACTAGCATACTATATATATATATATATATATATATATATATATATATATATATATATATATATATATCCACCTATCTGCCAAGGTCTGATCCTTGGTCTTGCATACAATTTGTCGGGAGCCACCTCCGAGTCTTTCATACAAATGCCAAGGGCCACCCCTGGTCTTCCTATATAACATAAGCCATTGGGGTGAAATTGGTGCCTTCGACCCATAGTATGGTGAGGAGACTTACCTGAATCACAAAGTCGACGTCAGCTAACTGCTCTCCTGCCAAAAGGTACCTACTCGACACCTCTTATCAATCCACACAAGGTAAATCCTAATTCTACGTTCTAAAAATAGAATCTTGACCCAAAAGTTCACCAAGCGAAAACTCAATGCTCAAAGACAAAGTCAACAACCTAATGTCAACTTATCCACCCTCTCATCGTGGCCATCTCTTGGTCACTTTGTGAGATCTCACTCGGTCCGATTCTAACTCATCCCACTCACCCTGACCAACTCAGTCAAGAAAATTTAACGGAGTTGACCTCACGTCGTGAGAGACTTTTCTCACGTCATGAGCTCCAAGCAGATAACCAGAAACGAGGTCATTCGACCCTCACGTAGTGAGACCCCTATGTCTTACATCGTGAGAACAATATGAATCAAAAAGTCCATATTTTAAGTCCTTAATCCATTAAGACTCGAACCCAAACTCTTTCAGAAGCTAAAGGGGACTCCAAAGTCCAGTAAAAATGATTACTTGATGGACATGCATGCCTCATGCATATCCTAAACCCAACTTAGATCAAATAATAAGAAATGGCTCCAAACTCAAGCAAAATTCATAAATGACAACTAAACTTCAGATCCATAAGATATGATGCTCAAGGGACCCTTAAAGGCCTTTAAGTTTCCAACTTTATGGATCTTCTCCATTCAAACTTCCACAACCATGAAGGAAAAGAAGCATGAACCTAGATCTAGTAAATTAAACTTGTAAAGGTTGAGTCTTGGACACTTACAAAGGTCCAGAAACAATGCAAACTGATGATGATGATGATGATGATGATTATGTACAAACTTCAACACAATACCACTCACTCCTTCTTCTTTTCTTCTTCTTCCACACCAAGAAGGCTCGAAAATCACTAAATATCAAGTAAGGATAGGGTCTAGGGTTTTTCTGAAGTGAAAGAGGGTTTGGGGCTGATAAGAAACCCTAAAATGAGGTTAGAGATGCTTAAATATGAAGGAAACCCTAAAAGATCATGGGCTTGGGCTGCATCAGCTCTTACGTCGTGAGCACTCTATGTCTTATATCGTGAGACCAATCCCAGAAAAAAGTCTTCATGCAACTGACCTCACATCGTGAGGCTCCTTGTTCTCTAAAATCCAACATTTTGACTCCTTGAAACCCTAATTCGATTCATCCAGGAAAATGGGTGTTACAATATATTTGGAAAGTATGCGTCAATGCGATTCCAAAAATATAAAATTAGTGAAAGTCTGCCTTCGTGTCAAAGAGATATGATTTTTATAAAATATAAAAATAATCGCGCATAAAAAGTTACAAAGCGAACGGTTAACTTACAGCCAAAGTCACCAAAAGGAAACTGTAGTACTCCTCAAGATAATAATTTAGAGATAAAGAGGGCCAAAAACGGAGCTCGCATGGGAGAGCTGTGATTTCTGAAAAACCATTAAGGGTATAAAAATATAGGCTAAAAATAAAATTTGAATCAGCCAAAAAAAAACCTAAAGGAAAGTTGTAGTACTCATCAAGATCTGCACCTGGGAATAAAGGTTGTCAAAAATAGAGGCTATACATGGAAAATATGCAATTTACTAGGCTGAGCGCACATGCTCGTGCACCACGTACGACGCACGTACTAACACCGGATTCATGAGAATTTAGATGATGTGGCCCACAGAAAAGATGACATGTGTCAAACTCTAATTGGGGCCAACGTGCATGTGCGCGACGTGCACCCCAACGATGTAGTGCACACCCCAAAACTCCTCACAATAAATAGAGGTCTCTACCTCATCCATTCTCACCCCATATCATTTGGCTTCTCTCTCTAATGGAACATCTTCTATTTCCAAGAAATCCCTGAGCTTCCGCAGTTCTAACACAACACATCGGGTACACGAAACACGCTTCAAGGGTGAGTTCACGACCCCACTTTTTATGATTTTCAAATGCTTTTAGGGAAAGGGAGAAGACATGTTATAATACTACACTATTTTTTTATAATTATTGCTAATTGTATAGTGTTAGTGATATAATTATGCCTAGAAACATTAGGATGATATTATGTATGGTAGATACACTGCCAAACCTTTAAAGATAATATTATGCATAGTGGTTATGATGACTAACTCACTAGGAAAACATTATACCTAGTTTTTACCCTGTCAAATTTTTGAGATAACATCGTACCTAGTCGTTACATTGGCCAACTCACTAGGAAAACATTATACCTAATCGTTACCCAAGCCAACTTTTGGGATAACATTGTACTTAATTGTTACTATGCCCGAATATCCTACTGGAATAAACTATACTAACTTAATTACATATATTAAGTATTACTAAAGAAACATGGGAAAGCAGGTTACATGATACAACTACATGAAAACAGTTGTTAAATGAGACATTATTCATCCTTTAGCTAACCACAACTTATGACAATTGGTAAAATTCGGACAGGATTCACCGACTAACCATCACAAACGATATTGTAACATCCCCTTCTGGCACGTATCGCAATATTGTCCGCTTTAGGCTCTCGGCACAAAAAATTCCCAAGGGGTCACCCATCCCTGAATTACTCTCGCCCGAGCACGCTTAACTATAGAGTTCTTATGGGATCTGCTGCCCTCGCGACTTTAAAACGTGTTGTGACAAAGAAGGTATCCACACCCCTTTTAAGGAAGGCTTAGTTCTCCTTCCCAGCCGACGTGGGATCAGGTGTAGCTAACCTGCCCGTCTTCACCCTCGCCCCCAACCTATTATAGGTTTCGACGTGCCCGTCAAACACATCGACATGTTCCCCAACTTTGATACCATTTGTAACATCCCCTTCTAGAACGTATCACAATATTGTCCGCTTTGGGCTCCCGGTACAAAAACTTCCCAGGGGTCACCCACCTTGGATTACTCTAGCCCGGGAACACTTAACTGTAGAGTTATTATGGGATTTTCTGCCCTCAAAGCTTTAAAATGAATTGTTACAAGGAAGGCATCCACACCCCTTATAAGTAAACGCTTCGTTCTCCATCCAAGACGATGTGGGATTAGGTACAACCTACCTTCACCTCCAATTATAGGGTTCGAATTCCCCGTCGAACACACCGACCCGTGCCCCAACTATGATACCATTTGTATCATTCCCTTCTGGCATGTATCACAATATTGTCCGCTTTGGGCTCCCAGCATGAAAACTTCCATGGGGACACCTTCCCTGAATTGCTCTCTGTTTCACTCATTTACCTTTTAAGAAATTTCATGAACACCATAACAATCTCACCAGACATCTTTTGATACAACCCAATCCTTGAAAGATACAAAATGGTAAAAATCTACATCTAATAAGATTGCATCAAATATCTCTCATTCATCCCTCTCCATACTCTTAAAACTCTCTTTCTTTTTCCAGCCTCTCTTCTCTTGATTCAAGCACACAAACTGAAGGAAGCAATGGTTGATGCCCTCTCTCGGTCCAAACTTTGATCTAGCCTCACTCTTCTTCTCCATCCCATCGTTTTGAATAGCTCTATAAGCCAAGAAAGCAACCCTCATCGCAACTCCTTACTCTTTATTCCTTACTTCTTACTCGACAAAAGAAAAAAAATAGCTCAATCATCTTCTTTTCTTACTGATTTTTTGAGGAGAAACAACCCTAAAATAGAATCTATTTTCGAGTATACCAAGTCCTCAAGAAGCTGTCAAATTTTAATCTTCAAAGTCCTTGATTAGCACTCTTTTTTGGTCCTCTAAAAGTCTCAAGAAGCCTAGGTAAAAACACCCATCTTTTCCCTTGTTATTTGTCACCAAAACAACTATTTTTGTGATAACAATGTTCCATCTAAAGTTCTAACTTAAAAATCCTTGACCATGTGTGCTTAGACCTTCAAAAAATCACTTTGTGCAACATAAAACATCCCTGACTAGAAAAGAAATCAATTCATGCGATAACCGTGAACTGCTACGGGCCCCTCTTTTATGATTTTCGAGTTTGGGGGAGAATACATGCTAAATGATTTCTATATGGATGATATAAAAGCTTAGCTAACTAAAAATACATGTTATTTCACTAAACATTTATAGGCTTGTTTTTCAGCTTTTTACAAAAAAAAATTATGGTCTATTCAAGACTTGTTTTTCCCCTCTTAAACCCTATGATTTGCAAAACTGTACCGTATGTAAGTAGTTTAGATCGATACCTTTTCATGTACTACTCGCATACATTCATACGATTTTTCTACAATCTACTATGATTTTTGCAAAACTGCATATCATTACAGTCCATTTTGGACTAGTCTGTAAAAACGGTCATTTTCACCCCAGTTAGGTTTCATATCAGGTCATAGAAAAAATTAGGGACACAGTAGACTTAATTTCTAAGCCTTGAGAGTTTATGAATCTTAATTCTGACGCCGAATGATTTTTCTAAAAAAATTTCTAAAACAGAGACATAATAGACATTTTAGATTAATCTCTTATCTTTGTCTCCTAGGGTTAAATTGGCTTCTAAATGATGCAGATGTTGTATATATGTATCTAACCATAAAATGGGTTAATTTACACATGCATACACACTTGGTCATTTACAAAGTGTAATATAATTGGAATGATATTGCAAAATTGTTGTATAAATGTATAAAAAGTATAAAATATAATGAATATGATATTACAAATACTTACATGCAATAATATATATATATATATATATATATATATATATATATATATATATATATATATATATATATATATATATAAACGTACATGTAGAAATGACCTTAAATCCGACGCGTTATATTTTGTACATAAAATATAAGTTATCTTAAACATGCTCACAAATTTAGATACATACTAACAAGTGTGCATTATTAAGTTTGGAAATCATGTTATTTCAAATAATGCACTCTTAATGATTTTGTAAACCGTTGATTTTATGGATATTATTGGTTTTACGTTGATCAAAAGCCTAGCTTTTGGTCAAAACGCAATCATCATGCTGCTCGATTTTCGTCAGAATTCATATTTAAAAGTATGAGAAATGTTAAGTCTATCAAATATTATAATCTAAGTTTTATGACACAGAATTCTAATTGGAACGATTTGAACAAACATTAATTTCTTAATCTTTTAAATCAAAAGTTTATAAATTAATCTAACTCATGCATTTGTATTGATCGACTATCAAAACGATAGGTGTTAATAACGGTTTAATAAGCTTTTAACTAAAAGTTTAGGGCTAGACCATTTTAAACATCAAAAATGATCACTTAAACTTGGGATTTCCTATATGAGTTGTTTTTCCTTATTTAACATCCTGTTCCGAATCGATTCCTAGTCTGAGGTTGTGGCCCGAAGATCGGTCATCATAAGGATTAGGGCTTTTGAAAAGGTAGGATCTAGGCTCATTTGGGTGCGGGTGATGTATTAGAAGTGGTCCGGGTGTTCGGTTCATGTTTTAGAGCCTAAGGGTATTTCGATAAAGTGTCAGTTGGGATTTTGTGGAAAATGGTTTTTTGTTTGGATGATATTAAGAAAGGTATGAGTTGATAGAGGTGTAGGGCTTCTCGTTACCTTTCCGTTGATGTAAGGATCATCAGAATCAGGCTTATAACGAAGAAGTTATGGTCTTCAGAAGTTTCGTGGTTTTTAGGCTTAGCCGAGTACACTGGCCGTACACAAAGCGTACGTGGGGCATATTAGTGAAGAAGGTAGTACACGGGGCGTACCTTGGTGTACGTTGGACATACTGACCAGGATTGTCGCGAATGTTCCCCGGAGTACGTTGGGCATATGCCAGTCAGATCAGAACCCTATTTTAGGATCGTGGACCCTATTTAAGCTCCTTATCTCATAACCTAACCCTAATAAATCCAGCCTCCACCCTCTAAAACCATGTAAATTGTCTTTAATCATTCATGGTGGCATTTTGAGCTTATGGACTCCATTTTTTTGGAGTGTTTAGCCCATTTCAAGAAGGTGGAGTTTGATACAAAGATGGGGGATCAAGGAGAAGCTTATAGATTTGGATTTTGTGACTCATTATCAGCTTGATGAAGGTATAAAGCTCTTAACTTGACCATTGATATCTTAGATCTCTCATTTGTAAGTTTTAGTTCATTTTGGTCCCAAGGATGAAGCTCTATGGTTCCAAATCTGTTTTTTTAGGCTTAGGGTTGCCACCCTTGGTGCAAATTGAGTCCCTAAGGTAGAAAGTTGCCATCTTGGAGGTCTTAATGGGTTCATGTAAGAGTTATGGTCAATTTCATGGAAATAGATTGCTACACTTTGAGTTTGGGTTCATGTGGGTCATATAAAGTCACCAAGTCAGTGACTTTATGGATTAAGACATGAAGTAGAGCTCAGATTTGTAATATGGTCCCTTGGTTTGAAGCGTTGAGTTCTTAATAGCAAAAAGGACTTAACAGATGAGTACGTTGGGCGTATAAGCTGGTATACGCAACGTACAAGTCACGAACCTAGTACGCACTACGTACAGCTGAGTATGCCATGCGTACTCAGTCAGAATGGGTTTCTCTTATTGGGCTTCGATGTGGGCCAGCTGTTTGGACTGTTTATCTTGGGCACGGGGGCCATCTTGTTGTGGCCTGTTAGTGATGTTGGAAAAGGCCCTGGAAGGATTTGGGCCTAATTTCGAAACTTGGGCCATGGTTTGGGTCACGAGTGTTTTTAGCATTTTGTGCTTAAGTGTTTAGATTATTATTGGGCTATCAGAATATAGAGTGTGTTAGACTAAAAAGAGGGATTTGGGCCTCTTGGCAGGACCCATGTAGAGGTTTGGGCCTAATTTGGAAAATTAGGCCATTGATGGATTTATGGACATTATAGTGTCAGGATTTTGTTTTGGGTTTGGACTTTAGTTTTGGATCATACTAGGCCAGGGGTAGAATGTTCATTTTACCCCATGCATGGATTAAGGATTATGCTATGGGACCCAATTGCTAATTGGGTATATTAATCGGTATTGATAGCTCAGAAAGGGGACAAGGCAGCAACTAAGGATTTCTTTTAAGAAACTTCTACATTCGAGGTGTGTCTCCTCACCATACCAATGGGTCTAAGGCACCAAGGTTGGCCCTTTTATTTAGTTGTGATGATTATTGGGAATGTGTATTTGATACATTATGTATTTATGTGAAGACCATGCAGGGGTTCCCATGGATACTAGTTATATGGTGTATGCTAGTTGATTATGTGATATTTGGTTTGCTATTTGTCTTTATGATACTTGCATGGAAGACCTGGGGGGTTCCCGGGGCACCTAGGTATAACACCTTGGAGGGTTTCCACGACATTCTAGGTAAAAGACCTCGGGGGTTCCTGAGGAACTAGGGTTTAAGACCTTGGAGGGTTTCCATGGCATCCTTAGTTAAGACCATGTCGGGGTTCCCATGGCATTGGGTTATGACCATGTGGGGGTTCCCATGGTGTCACACCCCAAAACCGAGATTGGCGGAAACGTTATGGGGCAGAGGACGTCATGTAAATTATCACAACAATGCAAAGTAGTAAACAAGCAACAACATCATCCATTGCATTAATAGTATAATTTTAATTACAAGTGTGTTCTTTCATAGTATAAAACAACATAATGAATAATCAAAATAAATGACGAGTCCTGACTGCTCCGTCTTCACAAAAACTGGTCGTCGTACCTCTCTATTTGCGACCTGAGAATACAAGGTATTTTGAAAGTGAGTATCAGCAATAAAGCTGGTGAATTCAGAAGTATTTATGTGTCTTTGATTCATGAAATTGTAAAGGAAAGACTTGTAATTGTTTGAAGGAAAGTTTGTGTAAGTATGAAAATGTTTGTAAGTAATTGTAAATGTTTGAAAACCCTAGAAAATCCCATATTTCCTACTAATATAAAAAGTAATCTTCTACCAAGACCTAACTGTTTTGAAAGTAGTCTTCTACCAAGACCTAACTGTTTCGAAAGTAGCCTTATACTAAGACCCGACTGTACGACTATTATTATTCAAATCTAATCTACCTCGTCGATTATGTGAATATGACACATAGTAAAGGTATTAATAATATATTAACTGGAGTTTTATATCCTTTTGTAAATGTCGTATATATAGTGTAAGTACTGTAGTATTTATAATAAGTGACTACTTTTGTACTAATTTGTCTTAATTGAGGGTTAAGGCATAATGTGATGGCTAGATCCCATACTAAACGCTCCCCTGTCAAGAGATTTTGGGAACCAAACGCGACCCCTGCATGATTGCAAGCCGTGAACATGCACATTATTATGATCATGTATACCCAATATAACTATCACCTTTTGTTTAGAACAATGTGTTAGCGATTAATTGGTATAGTTAGATCCTGTAATTGTTCCATGCTATAGCACCTTGTCATGTTTGTTCTGTTATCGTGTATTGTATCTTCCTCCCTGTTTCTCTTTATTGTGTGTTCTCTTATGTTATCGTGTATTGAATATATGGAATAGTATCTATGTAATAGTATGTATTAGTATCTCTTCATATAGTATGTATTGTATTAGTATTCTTGTAATTGTATCTCTTCATATAGTAAGTATTGTATTAGTATAGACTCATGAATGAACTGACTCCTGTGTGATTCCTTGTACTTGGAATAGTAAGTAGTATCTCCTAACTATACCTGTTATAGCAACTAGTAATGTACGTGTATAACCGAAGTATGCCTTTGCTACCCAAAGGTACTGAACTACTGATGGAACTTTTATGTCTATATATGTATACATAATATATAACTAATATTTAGACAACATTCGGACGAATAACCGATACCCTAAGGCCACATCCCAACGAGGAAAAGGAAATAAAGTGAGCTAGCCATCCTAAGTCCTTTAAACATTACTTATATAACTATACCTATATAGGCATGCATTTGACAATATAAAAGTGTAAAAGATGTTTTTTAAAACCTTTAAAAAGTTTAATAACTAAGAAATGATGACTTGATGTTAGTTTGTAAAACGATTTGAAAGTAGTTTGTTTGATAAGAACAGTTTTAAGTATAAGGAAACCTTTATTTGAAACACAATTGTAATAGAGTTTGAAAGGAAGCATACAATATGTAAGACTGTTTGATAAAGAGTTTTAAACATGTAAAAACATTTGAGAAATCCATTTGAAGTAATTTGTTTGGTAAAACAGTTAAAAGTGTAGTAAATCCATTTGTATGCTAGTTATTAATCACATGTGATTGATATACTAACTAGCATGATTCAACTTGTATCCCCCCCATAAAAGAATTTATAAACATTTAAAAAGGGTTATTTAAGGGGTATGAACTCACCTGTAGTGAGTGGTTTGGATGGAAGGACTGTATAGGATGCTAAGTGTCAAGTGAAGACTTGAACACACACAATGATCCTAGTTAACATATAATATCACATATATGTATCTAGTTAGTCTTTAAACAACTAATTAACAAAGTTAAGACATCCTGGGACATGTAAAACACCTTATATAAGTGCTATAAGTCCCAAGGATTGCATCTAAGTGTTGTAGGACATTGCTATTGAGTTTAGGGTTCAAGGGAACCCTTCATTTGAGTTTATGGTTTTGTGACCATAACTTATTGAGTTTACGGTCGTAAACCCATGAGTTTACGGCCGTAAACACATGCTTCTTTGACCATTTTGAGTTTTGAAGCTTTACAAGTCCTTAGAATCATTTCTACTTGAAGTACAAGCCTATGGAAGTGATTAGGGCACCATTTCACTCCTAAATGGAGTTTACAGTCCTTGGACCATTTGCCTTTGGGTTTAAGGTTGTAAACCTAAATGGTTTATGGTCTTTTGATGTTTTCAAGTGCTAAGCTCATCAAGTAAGGGATCTATGATAGTATCCAAGGCTTAGAAGGAACTAGGGCACACCTTGGCACCCTTTTTAGGGTTTACAGTCCAAGGTGTTCTTGGACCGTAAACACCTTTGATCTTGGGTTTCTTAGGTGTTTTCTTGATGTTTAGAAGTGTAACAAGGCTTACAATACAATAGGGTAGGAGTACTTACTAGATAGAAGCTTGAAAAGGTGCTAAAAGTCCAAGAACACTAGTGTGTGCTCTTGGTGAAACTTGAAGATCTACACTTTTGGAATGATTTCACGGATGGAATCAGGTTAAATCACTAGATTAAGCAATATATCAGCTTATTAGGGCTAGAAACACTTACAAGTTGAAGATCAAGAAGGAAATTCGGATGCTACTTGAGAGGATTTGAGTTTTGCTCATGAAAAGTGAAAAAGTGATTTAAATGGCTAAGTGCCATATATATATATATATATATATATATATATATATATATATATATATATATATATATATATATATATATATATACTCTTGGGGTTTACGGCCATAAACACCAAGTTTAGGCCGTAAACTCCAAACTCTTGGAGTTTTGGGACTTTATTGTTACACAATAAACCCTGGAGCATCCTCTCTCCTAATATCTCCTAAAGTACTAATCTTAATACACTCAAACTTATTCCAAAAAGCTTGAAAGTTTGCAGAAACTTTTCTGACTTCGATTGAAGTGAAGGGTTGTACAGAATAGAAATTTCGAGTTGTCACACATGGCACCCGGTGTAAGACCCTAGAGGGTTTCCAGGGCATCTTTACATGTTTGCATGTTTAGCTCATATGTTTGTATGTATGGTTTATTGGTAGTTAGTGAAGACCACGTGGGGGTTCCCATGGCAGTGGGCTAAGACCCTGGAGGGTTTCTAGGGCACCCGGAGTAAGACCCTGGAGGGTTTCCACACATCCCTATATGTTGTATGCATGGCTTATATGGTCAACGTAGCTTTTATAGCTAATATAGATTATGTGATTATGTGGACTTTGTGGGGTATGCTCTGGGAACTCACTAAGCTTCATGCTTATAGTTTTGTTTATGGTTTCAAGTATCATCAGTTTGGAAGGGAATGACTCGAGTTGATCGCAACGCACACACCCGTGTTTTCTGTAATATGTGGTTTTTGGGACGAACTCTAATAAATGTTTCAATTAGCATTATTTTTGGAATATTTTGTTAAATATATTAATTAAACAATGTTTTGGAAAGCTTGGATTTAAAGGATATATGTGTTTTAATTGCATTGAAAAAAATGAAATTTTTACCCTGGATTTTTGGGTCGTTACAAGTTGGTACCAGAGCTTTGGTTTAAGAGATTTAGACATATTTTCGGGTGTTTCTGAACTCAAACTGAGGATCTGTAAAGTTTTTAAAAGAAAAATGTTTTCAAGGAAAAGTTTTCTTAGAAAAGAAAGGGTATGGTGCATGCAATCATCCGAGCTCAATTAAGTTTCCCAGAATACCCATATATGTTATCCGTTATGACTTGACTTATGAATATGTGAATTGCATGCTAGCTAGGGCTAGGAGAGATGCCTTTATATGTTGTATGAGCTGGTAGACTTGCATGCTAGTGCTGAGCAGTCAGCAATAGATTGGCCTGATATGTGATGCCTATAGACTTGGAGATACCGGATGCTATGCTGTAATGTGAATTATTATTGGTATTAGTAACTGCTAAGTTTATGCTTTTAAAATTGTATACGGTTAGGATTGTATAGCCTTAGAATAATTGATTTGGCCTTATTTCATGTTCCTTTTCTGGTTGTGGTCATAGGGTAAAGTCTATTATTCAACAGTCTATTAGATCATGTTTTGTGTATAATTTGCATGCATAAGGCAGCTGGCAGCTAGGATGGATGGATGTGGATAGCATGAGTTATGGTATGTGGGCCGAATGTTTTATGATAGTTCATGGGTCGAAGATTGCCCAAGGGTACGCCTAGGATGAGATTAGTGACAAGAGTTACCTAAGTGTGAATTGTATGCGTGGATAGAATTACTTGATTGGAGTATGTTGGTTAGTTTTCCGTTGACCGAATGTTGCTTGCTTTGTGCTTTGTAGGACTCTTAGCAATGTGAGTTAGCTGCTAAATGAATATGCTAAGTCACATGTAGCACAAGATGGATAATCTCAGAGTGATGGACTTGACCCTATTGCACAGCTCTTGTATGAGTCCAACCGTTCTAGGGGTGAGTCTTTTACTTGAAGGATTATTTGATTTCTGCGACATGTTGCTATATTCATGAGGTAGCTAGTTGTCATTACTGGGAATCCTTCAGCAGCTGAGGATTGGGTAGGTTGGGAACTTAGGGGGAGCCTAGGAGCTGCTTCGATGGGTATTGTGATGCTATTTAGAGGATGTTTGGTGCATTATGGAAGTAGGTGACTTAGAGGATTCAGGAGGATTGCTAAGGAAAGTATGGATAGGTGTGGAAGGTAGTATTGGGCATGTACTACTGAAAGCACAGGATCCATACTCGAATCGGTAGGAATCTTGGAGAATCTAAGAAGCTTATGGGAAGGAGAATTCTTGGTGATGCTTGGACCGTGGGAATAGCTATTATGCATAATGAGGATGAGCATGTATGGGAAAGACCAGGGTTGGTCCCGACTCTGGTTGTGAGCCAGTTAGTGGAAGGACTGTCATAATTTTGAGTCCGCTTTGGATCTCTTGTATCAGGCGACAAGGATTGATTGTGCAATCTATTGCACTTTTGGGATTAGAGACTATGTCTTGGGAGTAGTTTGTAGCCCGAGTTGGGGCAGAAGTTGCTTTAGCCACTGCAATTCAACTGTGAATGATTGAGCGGGTGAAGGTATTAGGGTGCGATACCCTGAATGATATGATTTCTAGAGCTTGAGAGCGGGGGATTGATTTAGAGAACATTGGGAAGAAGGGAACAGATTAGATGCATATATTGGAGGGTTCTGGGAGGAGACCCAAGATTTCAGATCAGCTTTCGAGAGGCCAGCAGGGCCGGATACAGTGTAGCACGCGCGGGAAACTGTACGATAGAGTTATCGCTCCAGGACTATGGATCGCTACAAGCGTAGTCGTGTCAGTAGGTGGGATTATGAGTGGGTGCTCAACTTTGGGTGTATTCGATCTGAGGGATCAACGGTAAGGTTTCGGGCAGTCGTAGTGAGGTGAGAGTGTTGTCAGACTGCGGGGTAGCCCGTAGCATTTACCATTCCCTAGATAGTAGTGAAACGGTGGTAAATTTATATTCGCCTTCGAATTTCTTTGGTAAAAGGGTGGATTGGGAGGTGATTAGGATCATTCGATTGGTTAAGATTATGAGAATATTCTTTAGGATTTCTAGAACGGAGTGATCCTTGTGTTTGGCTAGCAATGGAGCGCATGTGTTGTTCGACGTAGGATTTGGGCAGGTCATGCATATTGATGGAAATGGATTGGAGGTCCATAAGGTATAAGAGGTGGAAAAGCATTTTCGAGCCCAAGTGGGAAAGAAACAAGTGGCTGCTTAGGCCTAGGTTGTGTTGATTGGAGTTTAGGAAACTCCCAGACGCCGGTCAGCATCACCTTGATCATGCATAGTGGGAATCTGTAGGTGAGATCCTAACTCCTGATGGGATATAGAATTCAGCTCGAGAGATGCGACGTTGTGGTAGTTTGAGTGTGGTGAGGCCATTGGTGGTAAGCATGGTTGGACTGAGGTAGTGTTAGGCTGTGATGGGATCGTAGTATTCATCGGTTCAAAGTAAACTATTCATGAGATGGTCATAAGCATGGAAAGGGGGACCAGCTCGTGCTTTGGGCACGCCGGCCAGGTTCATCAGGGAATTATTCTCTGTTTTCGGATTTAGGATCTTCGGTGTTCGTAGGCGAGCTTGGGTGATTATGGAAACTCAGGTTGGAACTGATAGAGACCGTTAAGTCAAGGGTTGGATCTTGCGTTTCAGTGATGCAAAAAGGTTCAGGCTGGGTAGCCTGGTGGTTGACTCTTAGGAACTTGGTGGTCAGACCACGTGCGAGATTGGAAGTCTCAAAGCCAGATTAGGTATACCCACCCATCATTTAGGTAAATGGGTTGGTAATCAGGAGGATGTGATGTGAGATGTAGGTGCAGATTCATTTATGTTGGGACATGAGGGAGTATCAAATCAGTTTTGAGTAAGATCTCTAGTCGGGTATCGCACATGTTTAGTGCTTGATTTTTCGTTCCAACGGAATACAGATTGAGATATTTACATGCTAAGGGCACTAATCGCCAGATTCAAGGGTAATGGATGGGTGTAGTTGATGGCAGTTTGAGTTAATGTGATGTGTCTTGGGTTGGTTTTATCCATGAAAGAGCCATAGCATGTCTGAAGTGAGGAGAAGATGGGTTGTTGAAGACTGGGTAGGAGGTGAGTCTGAAGTGATTCATGTAGCATTCATTCTATTAGCAAAAGTTTAATGGCAAGGCGTGGAAGCAAGTCCTTCCAGTCGGTTTTCTTTTTGGGAGACGCGTGGGACTGTAGTGTATGTCTGTTGCCTCAACAATCGATGAGGTGTCCGGTGATTTTGTTCTTTTGGAAGCCTCAAGGTTTTACGGGTGAAAATTATTCTGTTTAGGTTGGTTTTCTTATGTAATAAATTCAATGATGGTTCAGAAGGATAAAGGTGGTTTTATTATAGAGGGTTTTGGGTTCGTTCCTTTTTAGGTTGGTAAGTCCTTTTAGGGTTGATATCGGTTGCCTTAGGGAGGCTGTATTTATTCCGGATTGTGGAGGTATGGACCAGATTGTTGAATGCGCTGGGAAAGAAGGACAGATTTCGAGGGCGAAATCTAATTCAAGTGGGGGAGAGTTTTAACATCTTGTTCCGAATTGATTCCTAGTCTGAGGCTGTGGCCTGAATAGTGGTCATCATAAGTATTAGGGCTTTTGAAAAGGTAGGATATGCGCCCATTTGGGTGCGGGTGATGTATTAGAAATGATCTGGGTGTTCGGTTCGTGTTTTGGAGCCTAAGGGTATTTTGGTAAAGTGTCAGTTGGGCTTTTGTGGAAAATGGATTTTTGTTTGGAAGATCCAAAGAAAGGTATGAGTTGATAGAAGTGTAGGGCTTCTCGTTTCCTTTCCGTTGATGTAAGGATCGTCAGAATCAGGCTTATAACGGAGAAGTTATGGCCTTCGGAAGTTTCATGGATTCAGGCTTAGCCGAGTACACGGGGCATACACAAAGCGTACGCAGGGCGTACTAGTGAAGAAGGTAGTACGCGGGGCATACCTTGGAGTACGCTAGGCATACTGACTAGGATGGTCGCGAATGTTCCCCAAAGTACGTTGGGCGTAGCATATATACGTTGGCATATGCCCGTCAGATCGGAACCTTATTTTAAAGTCGTGGACCCTATTTAAGCTCCTTATCTCATAACCTAACCCCAATATCTTCAGCATCCACCCTCTATAACCCTGGAAATCGTCCTTGATGATTCATGTTGGCATTTTAAGCTTATGGACTCCATTTTTTTGGAGTGTTTGGCCCATTTAAAGAAGGTGGAGTTTGATGCAAAGATGGGGGATCAAGGAGAAGCTTATAGATCTGGCTTTTGTGACTCATTTTCAGCTTTATGAAGGTATAAAGCTCTGAGATTGACCATTGATATCTTAGATCTCTTATTTGTGAGTTTTAGTTCAGTTTGGTCCCAAGGATGAATCTCTATGGTTCCAAATCCGTTTTTTTTTGGCTTAGAGTTGCCACCCTAGGTGCTAACTGAGTTCCTAAGGTAGAAAGTTGCCATCTTGGAGGTCTTAATGGGTTCATGCAAGAGTTATGATCATTTTCATGGAAATAGATTGTTATAGTTTGAGTTTGAGTTCATCTGGGTCATACAAATTCACCAAGTCGGTGACTTTATGGATTAAGACCTTAATTGGAGCTCAAATTTGCAATTTGATCCCTTGGTTTGAAGCATTAAGTGCTTAATAGCAAAAAGGACCTAACAGAGGATTACATTGGGCGTACAAGCTGGTACCCACAACATACAAGTCACGAACCTAGTACGCCCTGCGTACTCAGTCAGAATGGGTTTCGCTTATTGGGTTTCGTTGTGGGCTAGCTGTTGGGCTTGTTTATCTTGGTCCCATCAGGCCATCAGGTTGTGGGCTGTTAGTGATGTTGGAAAAGCCCCCAGAAGGATTTGGGCCCAATTTGGAAACTTGGGCCATGGTTTGGGTCACGAGTGTTTTTAGCATTTTGGGCTTAAGTGTTTGGATTGTTATTAGGCCATCAGAATATAGAATGTGTTGAACTGAAAAAAGGATTTAGGCCTCATGGCTAGACCAATGTAAAACTTTGGGCCCAATTTGGAAAATTAGGCCATTGCTGGATTTATGGACATTATAGTGTTGGGCTTTTGTTTTGGGTTTAGGCCTTAGTTTTGGATCATACTAGGCCATGGGTAGAATGGTTATTTTATCCCATGCATGGATTAAGGATTATGGTATGGGAGCCAATTGTTAATGGGTATACTGATCGGTATTGATAGCTCAGGAAGGGGACAAGGCAACAAGTAAGGATTTCTTTCAGGAAGCTTCTGCATTCGAGGCGATTCTCCTCACCATAGCAATGGGTCTAAGGCACCAAGGTCGGCCCATTTATTTAGTTTGTGATGATTATTGGGAATGTGTATTCAATACATTATGTATTTATGTGAAGACCATGTGGGGGTTCCCATGGAAATTAGTTATATGGTGTATGCTAGTTTATTATATGATATTTGGTATGCTAGTTGTCTTTGTGATACTTGCATGGAAGACCTCGGGGGGGGGGGGGGGGGGGCGGTTCCCGGGGCACCTAGGTATAAGATCTTGGAGGGTTTCCATGGCATCCTAGGTAAAGACCTCAGGGGGTTCCCGAGGCACTAGGGTTTAAGACATTGGAGGGTTTCCATGACATCCTTAGTTAAGTCCATGTGGGGGTTCCCATGGAACCCGGTGTAAGACCTTGGAGGGTTTCCATGGCATCCTTATATGTTTTCATGTTTAGCGCATAT
Source organism: Lactuca sativa (assembly GCF_002870075.4). Taxonomy (NCBI): domain Eukaryota; kingdom Viridiplantae; phylum Streptophyta; class Magnoliopsida; order Asterales; family Asteraceae; genus Lactuca; species Lactuca sativa. Next base: position 24,974,470 of record NC_056628.2, read on the forward strand.
GTTTGTATGTATGGTTGATTGGTGGTTAGTGAAGACCACGTGGGGGTTCCCATGGCAGTGGGCTAAGACCGTGGAGGGTTTCCACGACATCCCTGTGTGTTGTATGCATGGCTTATATGATTTACGTAGCTTTTATAGCTAATAGCCTAATACAGATTATGTGATTATGTGGACTATGTGGGGTATACTTTGGGAAATCACTAAGCTTCGTGCTTACAATTTTGTTTATGGTTCAAGTATAATGCAAGGGAAGGGCCCGGGTTGATCGCAACGCACACACCCGTGTTTTCCGCAATATGTGGTTTTTTTGGGACGAACTCTGATAAATGTTTCAATTAGCATTATTTTTGGAATACTCAGTTAAATGTTTTAATTAAACAATGTTTTGGAAAGTTTGGATTTAAATGATATACATGTTTTAACTGCATTGAAAAAAATGAAATTTTTACCTTTGATTTTTGGTTCCTTACACCTTCATTAACTAAGACCTCAAAACTTAGTGAAAATCCTCTATTTTATGACCGTTAATCCGTAAGGAATGATGAACTATTTGGTATAGATTTATACGGGTTGATTTCCCTGCCTATGTTTGTTGGCTACAATCTACATTTGAAGATTCAAATTAGGCGAAAAGGTTGAGTCTCTTATCATCCCACGACGTCGAGGAAGCGTCGGTAATATTCTTAGCATGGTTCAATGCTACCTGACTTTCTCAGCATGGTTTAGTGTTATCTGATGTTCTCAGCATGGTCAATGCTACCCCAGAGGTTTTCGCATCCAAAGTTCGGTTATATGCTCGTTATAGAACCCCGGAGTTCATTAAAATGTGCGCAATGAATTGGACGATAATTATACATGGAGTTAGTTCACCCATACGGGTTGAAATAGGACCGTACATATTAGAAATGTTTCTCTCACATAGTTATGTGTCAACTAATCAGTTAAGTAAATTAATACTTAATAGACATTATGATACAATCTTCTCATTGTGTATACATTTATTCAATAAGTTATTCACATAAACAAACATATTTTATGCTTGGAATTACAAAGGAATAAACAAATTGTTTTATGCATTTAGTTTGGAAAATATACTTTATTTTATAATCACCAAGTTTATATGAAATAACATTCTTGATCATGAAAGTACACGGAGTCAAAACCTGTAGAACTCACCAACAATTTTTTTGAAGTATCTTAAAACATGTATTCTTAGGTAGTTATGGTGTAGGAGTTCAATCCCAGATATTATGGATCACGCATTTTGTACTTTTGATATTGAATATTTTTTGTTGCAACTATTTTTCATCGTTGGGGATATGAAACGATTATTTTAATGATGTAAGACATGTTTAGTCAATACTGTAATATATTATTGTTTATATATTGTTCAGTGTATGTTATAACAGTGATACTTAATTGAAGTCGCTACCCTGGCAATTCCATTGTTGGCCGGGGGTATGACACGACCTATAATCGTTAAATCTTAAGTGAGCGGGAGAGGTATGTGTAGATCTATATGGGACTGACACTCCCACTTTTAGTTGCTAGGTACAACTTAGACGTTTGTGTCACAACAGACATAACTTTCTAAACTTCGGCGACATTCGATGAAGCGTCGTCTAGGGGAATTTCAACAGTGATAAGCTCGATTATGGGAACTCGTTGTAACATTGTTCAACCTTAACTAATAAAGCTACTTATGAAAAGGGAATGACTCCAAGTAGTAACAACAAAAGTATGCAAAACTATAAAAGAAACTTAGGGAGGTACAATCCTAGTAAGTATAATATATGTAAGATCCTAACATCATACAAGTGCCTTCAAGAAATAATAAGACTTTACAAAAAAAGAAATCAAAAGTTAATAACATAGTTACTCGTACCCAACTAAAACATAGGAATAAGGATACGTAGGAAAATGGATCACTATATTCCTAAACAAAGATCTTGCTTAAAAACTGCTAAGTATTTTCTGTATTCAAAAACTTGTGTATTCACCAACATTATGTTGGCCTTTTTAAAACGACAAGTATTCCTTGGAAACCAAGAGATGGAAGTATACACTTCCTAAAGCAATGATTGATCGAGGAAGCTACTAAAAGTTGTTATCATTTATTATCATGCCTAGCTGTCAAAAAGCCCTTTCATATTAAAGATTGTAGTAAAACATATCCCGATGTAAATTTTAATGGAAGTGATATTTCTGTTATACATCTTTTTGTACTATTCAAGCAATGTTCCATGTTTGTTATCCAACATTCTAACGTTGCACAACCCAATAAATCCACTGCCGGTTAGGGGTATGAAACTAGGAATATCTGGTGATTGAGGATCACGTTAAGAGTCGATCACTCCTTGCATGAAAAAAATTAAAGATATATTTTTGATTGCTTGATCGACCTTGAGGATTCATACGGGTGTGGCTACTTTCTTTTCCATATCATGTAGGGTTGCCAGTATGCTTCTGAGCAAGTGAGCTTGCTCACTATATTATATATTGCAGTATGCATCCTTCTGTGCTAGGATGTGGTTAGTTTCTAGTGTGTTGTTTGGCAGGTAGACTTGTAGACTGTTACATGTGATTTTAGTTGTCTGTTATCTATAGTATGTATATGTCGACATATTTTATGATGGACCGAGACGTTCTAGCTTTGTGCGGAAGACCAGGATGTAGGCAGGTCAACTTTATGTTGAAGGCCAAGTGGTAAGTTGATGAGAAGATCAACATTAGGTGTTGTGAGTCTAGACACTCCCAAGGGTGAGTTGATGGCAAGATCAACTAAAGTGTTGTGATGGAATGCCCGCATTTCCTGCTAGATTAAGACATAGTCTATAATCACTTTGGTCAACTATTGTAATCTTTATATGAATGAATAAGAAAGGATTATTCATATATTTGTATGTGTAACATTGATAAAATTTGAGCCAATTAAAAACTTTTTCAACCAATTAAAAACCATTAATTACAACAAAGTGTTTTCAAAATATTTTCACGTCGGAGTATCCCAGAAATCAAAATCATAAAATGTGGGGAGTTGTACGATCACACCTTCGCCTTCCCGCGATCATCTGATGTATCTGAAACCAAAAATGAAACTGTAAGCCAGAACCTTAGTGAGTTCCGCTAAAATACCGATGCATAACAAATAGCACACATAATAACAACATGTAATTGGTCCACATCTCTACAGACTGAATTACCACTGAGCCCACAGTATGAGTCTGGCTTGCCTTATTGGCCTACATCTCATATCTGGCTTGCTCCCTCAGTCCTTGGACTGTAACGGATTGACTAGCCCTCAGTGCGAGTCTAGTATGCTCTCCTGGCCCTCAACTCACATCTGGAATGCTTAGGAGTCTTCAGTATGAGTCTGGCATGCTCTCCCTGGCCTTCAGCTCATATCTGGCATACTCCAGGCTTTGTTGGTCACCGCATAGAGTAGTGCAACCTTGACCCTTCCCACATAACATGTCAACATATAATACTAACTATGCATACGGATAATCAGGCCATATTATAGGTAGTCCTACAGATCTGCCAAACTATTACAACGACTAGCATGCATAACCACTCTCATACTATCATAACAACTAGCATGCAATACTAACTCATACCCAAAATATCAACAACTACAAGGATAGTAAATCCAATAGGCCAGTATTGGTGCCTTAGACCCCTTAGCATAGTGAGGATAACTCACCTCACAAATGCCGAACTGAAGTGATAAGCTCAAACTCTCGAATAACAGCCGCGAACTCCACCACCTATATTTACCATAAGACCACTTCCATAAATTTCCAATTTACTATAATACCCCCAGAAGTCAAACTGGTCAACCTTTGGTCAAATTCAAAGTCAACTGTCCATGTTGACCTAACTCGTCGAGTTCCTTAAGAACACAGAAAGTCATAAAACCCTAACCGACTAGCCGAGTTTCCAACCAACTCGTTGAATCCATGTGTGTCCAAAATTCGGGGAAAAAACCCTAACTGACTCGTCGAGTCCTCTTACTGACTCACCGAGTTCATGTAGAGTCAAATACTGGCAACCTTTATCTGACTCACCGATTCGGCTAAGCGACTCGTCGAGTTCATGCACTCCATTACTTATAAAAATGTTTTTAAGCCACTCCAAAGCTCCATATTGCAGATCCAACCTTCTAGTGCATGGTTTCCACGTAAAGTTGCAAACTTTACGTACATGCATGGCCCAACTAGACTAAGGGAAAGGTTAACTCAAAGGGAAAGTCCCAAGCTTGCCAAATCACATAACTTTATAGCTATATGGACCAAGGGAGTCCAGATCTGAAGTTACAACTTCACATCATACCCAATACATGAAATGACTCCCAAAAATGCTAATGATGGCCCTAAACCTAAATATGAAAAGATCTAGCTAAAGATAAGCCAAGGTAATGACTTGTTACTTTCAAAATGATGCCAAGATAAAGTAGAGTCAGATAAACAAGCTCCTCTTTGCTCCAAGCTTCTTGTACTTCACACCTTCTTCACAAAATACACCAAAATCACTCTTTAAGCCTCAAAAACACTCAAGAACATGGTTAGTAGTGATTAGGGTTTCTTCTGGCCGTCAAGAGGTGGTAAGGGACTGGAGGTAAGGACTTAAGGTCCTTTAAATAGGGTGAAAACCCTTAAAATTAGGGTTTCATCTTCCAGCTCCTACTCGTCGAGTCCGGGTCCTCCGAATCGCCGAGTAGGTTCAATAATCCATGCGGGCTAATCCGCCTCTACACAACGAGTTGGGGTAACCAACTCGTCGAGTAGGTCTATAAACGTGTACATAATGCTTTAAAACTTATACCTGGGAGTCGGGGTATTATAGTATGATTACGTGTTTTATAGGATATTATGTGTAAATTATATGAGTATTTAATAATAAAAAAATCAAATTAAAATACGCGACGTAGATAAAAGATTACTTAGGATAAATAATCTTAACCTAGTTATAGTATATGATATAAAGATTTCAGAGATATAAGAACGTTCAAATCCGACTTCATATGAAGGAGTTATGCTTCTTCAAAGTTTCGTGATTAAACCACCATGACTCTGCGTCTCGTAAAAAATAAATTTTTGATAAATTACTTTTTAGCCTTAATGATCTAAACAAAATTTGTAGTAGCCATTAAACCGAGAGCGTGCATATAGAAAACGTCTAAATCTGACTATATTAGAGGAAGTTGTTATTTCTCTAAGATTCGACACAATAGTATTCAACCCAAAAATCGAATTTTAGATTGGTCGAATTTTGGCCAATGTAATCTAAACAAGAGTTGAAGATCTATTTAATAGGATTCCAATGATATAAAGTCAAAATGGACACCAGATGAGAGAGTTGTGCTTTTTATATGGGTTTTAACAATCTAAGCATGTGTGAAAAATATCAAGTCAAAAGTAGCTGAAGGAGTCTAAACAAAAGTTGTAGATCTTGTCGATAACTTTTCGAAAATATAAAGAACATCAAAAACGGAGTTCTTATGAAGAAGTTACACAATTTTGAAAATCTAAATTGAGATAAGGAGCGCGACGCACCTGACAAGACCACGTAGCCCCACCCATCTTGTGGCACGTGTCAGGCCAGCATTTCGCCAAGTCACTTTGTCTCGACTAAGGGCTTGGCATGCCTCCATGGTGCACAATGTGCTTGAACCAAAATCGCCCTATAAATAGCAGTGCATTCCTTCTTCGATCTTCACACCATTTCAATCGACTTTGCTTTGAAATACTCGACATTTGGTCCATAATTCCTTCATTCTAGGCTGCGGTTAAGCCCTGTGACACCCTTGAGTACACATTTTAGTAGTATCCTTCGAGTAGGAGATCTCGAGTCAACATTCTGCCCGCTTCGATCTCGGTTCTCATCAATAGCCCTCTATAACCGAGATACACTTACTCTGCTTGTATGTAATTTATAATTATAATTATAAGTCGTTACTTGGAACTTATAAGTAAGATTTATCAATGATTCCAATTCGTTATACTTATAAGTAATATTTATCAATATTTCCAATTCGTTATACTTCTTGATTTACTTACAAGAGAGATATTTAGGTAGATTCAGTCATGTGTTTAAAATGGAATTTCCAAACAGTATACTTTGTATACCAAACGGACCCTACCTCCAATATGATCCTACCTAGTTATTACTTATTAGATATTAAAGTAGACTTTTCGGATTATTGAGGAATCTAAACCCTTAGGATAATAGTTCCAAGAAGTATGGAATTAGACTAAGACTTAACGTTATGTACATCTAGGTCTTTTGGAAAAGATGTAAGGCGAAGCTCTGTCCGATTCACCAATTACCAGACACTTTGTCAAGTGAGTGTAGTTTTTACCAAAATCATAATCTAAAATAAAAGTATTATTTATATGTAACATTAAATGCGTGTTTGTACTATCTCTACTATATGTTATTTGTGTAATTAAGATAATACTATTGAATTAGAAACCGTAGCGGAAATCAATTTTCCTTAGTTATAAGTCTTAACTTAGGTTTAAGAATAAGACTTATAAAGGTTGCGTAGTTCAAATTAAGCTTGACAATGAGTAGGTCTCATGACTGGGGTAGAGTGTGTGAGATCAGAGCAGAGTGTTTCTCCTCTTTCTTCGATGACCAGAAATCGTGGGTCCAGATCAAACAATTGGCAAGTATGTCTAGGTCATCCACAAGAGCAGATGTCAACACTTGACTATTCTAGTCGGTCTAGTGAATTGCGTTGCTAGCATGGACTTAGAACCCATCGACATAGATGGCATAGGATATCATATTTATCAAATATCTAAACATGGGTTGCCTTATATGACTTACACTGGCTAAGGATACCATAGCTGTGTAGTCAAACAGTTTCTCATACGATTCATCAGGCTAGATGATTCCTCCAGATAACCGTTGCTTTAGGATCTGTGAGGATTGGTTCGATTGTGTAGTTGTTCTTAGGTTAGATTTTATTTTATATGATAAAATTGTTTGCAGGAATGATATTAATTATGATTATCATGAAACTATTATGGGCTTGAAAACTCTGTGCCTCACACCAGGTTTGCCAAACCTGACCCATTAATTTTTATGCATCACAGGTAATAGAACCAAGGTTGTTGTTGTCTAGTTAGGATGCCGAGTGGAATAAAGATAAGTGCCTATAATAAGTAGTCTTAGGACCTTTTTATAATTTACACTATAATGTATTTTTGATGATGAACGAATGACATCCTCAAGGTTTTACTAAAACAACTTTTGTTATCTTAAAAATGTTTTATTTAACTGGGAATTTCCACATCTCACTTTATAAAGCGTAAAGAAAATGTTTTAATTGGTTTTGAAAAAAATAGGTTATGTCACATTTGGTATCAAACCATTAGTTTAAGAGAAATAGGAATTTAGGAAAATTATAGATTTAAACTTATAAGCTAAGTATGATCGTTGAGGTGTGTGATAAATTACTTTAGGATAGATACCTTAATTGTATTAGACACTACCACTAGTATATTATAGGAAGATGCCTTAATTGCTGAATATGTGCTAATTGTTTGTGTGTGTGTGTGTCTATATATATATATATATATATATATATCATTTTCCTAAAACTTCTTGCCTTTACGACTATAGAACGACATGACGATCACTAGGAGCAGAAGAGTCTTCAAAAACGAAGGAGGTCCAGCACCCCAAAATGTCAAAAAAGCTATCGTTCAAATCCCGATGAATGAAGCTCGAGCAATGATGCAAGAATTTCTTGATCAGCAGTGAGGTGAGTTTAGGGAGCTCTTAGCTCAAGAACTAGCTAATGCTAGAGGATGAGCGTCAGTGATTAATGAGCCGGTAGTTGTTGAACAATCCAACAACGGACCAATTCCTTGTCATCCAGAGACGGTTAAGGAAGGAAATGATGACTTGGAAAGTTATCAAGGACCACTTCCTCTTGCAGAGGAATTGCAAATCCGAAGGAATCATGAGCCAAGGGGTATTTGCAAGTACAAGGATTTTTCGACTTGCAAGCCATCATCCTTCAATGGAAAATAGGATCCAATTAGAGTCATGGATTAGATATCAGAGATGGAGTCAACTTTTATAACATGCAATTACGCGGGGAAGCTGCAAACCACCTATGTTATGAGGCAGTTCAAGGGCACGTCGCTTCATTGGTGGAACACGTTAGGGAAGATTCTAAGCCCCAATAGGCCACTATAGCTGACATGGGATGAATTCTTGACCCATTTCAAGAGGAAGTTCTATTCAACTGAGAAGATGCTGGAAGCGGAGAATCAATTCTTGGCTTTGACAAAGGGAAGCATGTCAGTAGACGAGTACACCAATGCTTTCACTAATAAAATAGAGTTCGACCTGCGACTTGTTTCAAATATATTGACCAAGATTAATTGGTATGCAAAGGGATTTCCATGAGAGTACATTGAACCAATGAAGCAGGAACCTACTTTTTAGGCAGACGTGTGGGCTACAACATCTGTGGAAGGTATGATGAAGAAGAGCGTTGCTGAAAAGACCGAGGTCAGTGAAAAGAGGAAGGCTGAGAAAAGCAACACCAATAGTGCAAAGAAGAAGAATAAGTTCTCAAAGTCAAGCAACAAATCTGGAAGCAACCAGGATGGGAAGTGGTGCGACTAGTGCAAGAAGAAGCATTTCAACGATTTTTTCGTCTGCTTCAAGTGCAAGAAGCCCGGGCATATTTCTACAAATTGCCCAGTCAAAGGAAAAGTTTGTTTCTATTGTGGAGAGGAGGGGTACATGAAGGCATAGTGCCCAAAGGTTGAGAAACCTGCCCCAAGAATCATACCACCGAAGCCCAAGGGTTGAATCTATCAGATGACCTTCAATGAAGCAAAGGAAAAGACCAATGTTGCTTTAGGTACATTCTTAGTTAATCAAATTCCTATAAAGATATTATTCAATTTTGGAGAGAATCATTCATTTATATCGCATGAATTTGGTAGGAAACTTAGATTATCACCACTTAGTCTAAGTACGCCTTTCTTAGTAGAAGTAGATGGTAGGAATGTATCTGCTAGCAATAGTTTAAAGGCAGTAAGTGTTGGGTTTTGAGCATACTAACACTCCTATGGTGTACATGGAACCCTAGAAACCTTAGATCTATGATGCAAATTTGATTTCCAAGGTTTACAACCTAACTAGCATGTTATGGGGTACTTGTAATATAAAACTTTAAGTAGAATAACATACCTTTCTTTTGTGGTTGATTGCTTGGAGTTTTAGAGCCTAGCACAAATAGTGTAGATGCCTCAAGTGGTGTCACAAATCACCCAAAACAACTTGGAAATACTTAAGAGAATATGACGCTTGCTAAAATCGGCCCACCCTTGTTTTTCACACAGACTAATGCCAATTCTAGAACCAAGGACCTCTTTATATATTATGGAGGATTAGGGTTAAACCCTAATACACATGACTCTTCATTTACCTAGGATCCATGGGTTAAAAGCTCAATGGACTATACATGGACTTCCATATACTCTTAGCCCATCCTAAATAAATCTTAGCCCAATCCATATATATGTAAGAGTCTATATTTAATTAGCCTCTTTTGATCATAAAATTAATTCCAAAATTAATTCTTGATCAACACTAATTAAATAATATGATTTCATATTAATATATTATAACTTATAATATATTAATAGATCATAAACATCTTATTCTCAAAAGTATATCCATACAAATTGTTAGGTGAAGTGCAACCCAAATGGACCATGCTGGGTCGGGTCAAGTTCATACCAGAATTAGTTACGGACTTAGACACCTTATCCAACAATCTCCCACTTAGATAAGTCTGATAACTATAGTTGCAAGTATAACTTCAGGAACCAACCAACAATCGTAGCTCTTTTAAAACTCTGTTGAACTATGAAGCGCCATTTTAGATAAGTGATCATATAATCCTCTGTTCTCAAGATACCAGCCGGACAATTACATGGAACAATGTTGTACTTATTGTCCAATAGTTTTTTCTCGCTCTCTGATTTGTTTGACATAGAACTAAATTGAACACGTCTATTAGGTTCTGACCGGGCCCGACACATAAGTCAAAACCAAATCATCGAGGGGCCCAAATATCGCTTCTATTGCTAGAAGGAACAGATATATTTTGACTCATATGCTTGTACTAACTACTAGTAGAATTATGCACAAAAGCACGTTTTATGACATCAAGTTACTGATGTGTTTTCGTACAATCAATGGATAATCAACTCATAGTCAACAACTCACATCTCTAGGTTTGAAGATATATATGATATTACCGTCTCACGATCACTCGAGATAAATTCCATGAAGTGATACAAGTGAGCGTGGGTTTAATCCAATACTCAGACCTTATTAGTACTCATAAATGTTGTAGCAACCATTGCAATGTCTAATGCACCATAGACAAATCTTACAAGCCAAATTCATGACAGTCTTAATTCAATACCTACTTCCAATGTATGACCGTCTGTGGACAGTTTTGAATAAAATAATTATTCTGGAAGTCAAAACATGCAAAATTGAAACGATAGTAAATGATTAACATAAGATAGTAACACCTCACTTATAAATAAACAACAACTTTTATATAATCATCAAATGTCAATTACATTTACAAGTTTCAGAAATAGCTATCTAATTATTATAACTAATACTGTCTCTCAGCTCGATGCTCCTCGCATGCTGCAAATGCCTAACCCTAGTGAGTCCCTTCATGAGGGGATCTGCAGGGTTCTCTTCTGATGATACCCTATTCGCCACGAGGAGTCCTTCTTCTATCTTGTGTCTTATGAAGTGATATTTTCTGTCAATGTGTCTGGATCTGCCATGATCTCTTGGTTCGTTGGCTTAGGCAACCGCACTATTGATGTCACATAAAATTTCTATAGGCTCCTGTGTAGCTGGTACAACTCCAAGGTCTCCAATGAAGTTCTTCATCCATATCGCCTCCTTTGCCGCTTCGCTTGCTGCTATGTACTCCGATTCACAAGTAGAATCCACTACTGTCTCTTGCTTGGAACTTTTCAAAGTAATTGCTCTGCCATTTAGGGTAAATACCCAACCTGACTGAGAGCAGAAATTATCTCCATCAGTCTGAAAGCTAGCATCACTATACCCTGCTACTCTCAAGTCATCACTCCCACCGAGGGTAAGAACCGAGTCCTTAGTCCTCCGTAGGTACTTGAGAATATACTTTACCACAGTCCAGTGAGCCTTTCCAGGTTTTCCTAGGTATCTACTGACCATGCTCAAAGCAAAGGCCACATCAGGACGAGTACACGTCATAGCATACATGATCGAGCCAACAGCGGAAGCATATGGTAATCGACTCAACTCAGCTATCTCAGCCTCTGTACTCGGACTCTAAGTTTTACTCAGTCTGGCATTATGTTTGATCGGTAAGTCTCTTTTCTTGGAATTCTCCATGTTGAACCTTTTCAACACCTTATCCAAGTAGGTACTCTGACTAAGTCCAATTTGTCTTTAACTCATGTCTCTCAGTATTCTTATCCCTAGGATATAGGCAGCTTCTCCAAAGTCCTTCATAGCGAAACAGTTCCCAAGCCAGGACTTAACCTCCTGCAAAGTTGGATGTCATTTCCTATGAGTAGTATGTTATCCACATACAGTACCAAAAAGATAACTATACTCCCACTAGCCCTAACATATACATATGACTCATCCTCTGTCCTCGAAAAGCCAAACTCTTTGAGTTGCTCATCGAAGCAAAGATTCCATCTGCGAGATGCTTGTTTCAATCGATAAATGAATTTCTCAAGCTTACACACTCTATTAGGGTACTTTGCATCGACAAAACCCTATGGCTGATTCATGTAAACAAACTCAGCCAACTTTCCATTAAGGAAAGAGGTTTTGACATCGATTTGCCATATTTCATAATTATGAAATGCAGCTATGGCTAGAAGAACCCTAATAGACTTCATCTTCACTACTGGTGAGAAGATCTCATCATAGTCAACTCCCGGAGTTTAAGTAAAGCCTTTCACCACCAGTCGCGCTTTGTAAGTGTGCACCTTCCCATCCATGATGGTCTTCTTCATGAAGATCCATTTGCACTCAACTGTCTTACGACCTGGTACATTGTCAACCAAGTTCCAAACTTGATTGTCATACATTGACTAAATCTCCCTGTCCATAGCCTCCTTCCATTTAGCAGACTTGGGGCCTACCATGGCTTCCTTGTAATTATTAGGTTTATCCAAATCTATCAGTGTACTGTCACTGATAAATGTATCACCTTCAGTAGTGATGTGATAACCATAATAAAAATCAGGTGTGCTCCTAACTCTAGCGGAACGCCTCGGAGGTACGGACTCATCTATCGGCTCAACAGGAGTTTCCTCCTCAGGTTGGTCACTAATGTTTGAGGTTCCTTCACCGCTTAACTCTTGAAGCTCTTCAAGGTCAATTTGTCTCCCACTGTCTCCTTGTCTTATAAATTCTCTCTTACGAAAGACTCCTCTCCTTGCCACAAAGACCACATTCTCACTAAGTCTGTAGAAGAGGTAACCAAAGGATTTATGTGGGTAGCCGATGAAAATACACCTCTCGCTTCGAGGTTCGAGCTTGTCGTGAGACTCGTGCTTTATGAAAGCCTCGCAACCCCAAATCTTGATGTGGTCTAGATTTGGATATTTCCCAGTCCACATCTCGTGAGGTGTTTTGGAAACCTTTTTGGTAGGGACTAGATTAAGGATATGGGTGGCAGTCTCTAAGGCATACCCCCAGAATGAGATTTGTAACAAAGCTCGACTCATCATGGAACGAACCATGTCTAACAAAGTTCGATTGCGCCTCTCAGCCACACCATTCAGTTATGGTGTCCTAGGAGATGTCAATTGTGAGACAATCCTACATTCCTTAAGATAGTCAAGGAACTTAATACTAAGATATTCTCCTCCTCGTTCGGATCGGAGCATCTTGATGTTCCTGCCCAGTTAATTCTCCACTTCCTACTTAAACTCTTTGAATTTTTCAAAGGTTTCTGACTTGTGTTTGATTAAGTAGATATATCCACATCTAGTATAATCATCAGTAAAAGTCACATAATAGTGATTAGCTTCCCTTGTGGTAGTTTTGAAGGGTCCACACACATCTGTGTGTATGAGGTCCAATAAATCTTCACCCCTCTCACAAGAACCAAGTAAACAAGACTCGCAACTATCATATGATTTTAGGTCAAATGATTCCAAAACTCCAGCCTTTTGGAGTTGGCCTGTGCGCTTCTTGTTGACATGTCCAAGATGATAATGCCACAAGGATGCTTTATCCAAGGTAATCGAAGAATCAATATGAAATACATTATTTCCTAAGTTGTCTACAATCGACACAGTTTCATATACACCATCACAAGGTAATGCTTTAAAATAAAACACATCATTATAAAAAGCATCAATAGCACCAATTTTATTATCAAATGAAAATGTGAATCCTTGCTTGTACAAACTATGAAAGGAAATGATATTTATCGCCATTTCGAACGAGTAACAACATTTATTCAAATCTAAAGTTAACCCATTATTAAGCAATAAAGAATAAACCCCAATCTTGGTCACAAGTGATGCTTTCCTATTGCCCATGATTAAGTTTATCTTCCCGTGCTCCACTTCTTCACTACTTCTTAGGCCCTACAAATCAGTACAAATGTGAATACCACAACCTGTATCAAGCACCCAAGAGTTAGTATGCAATGGTTTTTTAGACAATATGGTATAAATACCTGTATGGTTGGGTTTGACTGTCCCATCCTTTACATCCTATAAGTACTTAGGGCAACTTCGCTTCCATTACCCCTTTTCGTGGCAGAAGAAGCATTGTGCTTCCTTTAGGTTTGAAGAAAGAGGAATAGGACCTTTCTTGGTCCCATTTGAAGAGGAGCCATCAAGGGACTTTCCCATGGTACCCTTCAAAGGGGTCTTCCTCTTTCTCCCCTTTCCCTGCCCAATTGCCAAAACAGGGGCTGTTGTAGGAGTAGGAGTAGAAGTAACAACCGATTTAATTTTAACGCCAATTTTAGCGGTCCTTAAAAGTCCATGAAGTTTGCTATCTGTAACTTCATCCTTGTTCATATGATATGTCATACAAAACTGATCATAACTTTGAGGTAAGGAATAGAGAATGATATCAATCGCCATGTCCTCAGAGAAGTCTACATTAAGATTTAGCATCCGGTCCACGAACCTTTTCATTTTCTACAAGTGACCGGTGATGGGTTCACCATCCTTCATCCTAACTGTTATCATGTAGGAGATGATTTCATACCTCTCTTGACGCGCGTTATGATGGTACCTTTCCATCAGATCCAGGTGCATCTCATAGGGGTAGAAATCTTCATAGGATTTCTAGAGTTCGGGAGTTATAGTAGCCAACATAATACATGACACTTTAGTAGCATCCCTTTCATGTGCAGCATACTCCGCAATCTCCTCAGGAGTAGCAGTGGACTCATTGATAACCTTAAGCTCCTTGTCAAAGATATATTCCTTATCCTCGTAGCGGGTAATCATTCTGATGTTCCTAATCCATTCATTGAAATTAGAACCATCAAAAGTGACTTTCCCACACAAGTTCATGAGGGAAAAGGAGCCTGTAGGGTTTAATCCAGCAACAGTGTTGGAAGACATCTGAAAGAAAGGAAAGACACATTTTAATTAGATAAAGATTCCTTAATAAGTCACCCAAATGAAATATTAAGGCTAGGACCTTACAAACTATTTCATAACTTGGAAGAGGGATGTCGTAATCCAAGCTATAAAATATTTGAAGGTAGGTAAATAAAGATTTACCAATTTCCACCATTATAAACAAAACAAATTATTAAGTTCTAATTGGATTTGAAACTCCAAGATCTTTTGAGACACATTAAACTTTTAATGGCATGTTAATCTCGATTGTGCCCTCTCAAGTTTGTGACTGGGATGCCGAAGATCACAAACAAGGTGTGAATAACCATGCAAATTGAATTGGTACCCTTAATTTTATCACCCAGTTGATGTGCCGGTTAACCACACGCACTTCACCGATCTATGATAAAACTTAAGTCACCCTTTGCCACACTTACTAATCCTTGTTAGTGTCCCGGTTAAGCACACACGCTCCATTAACGACTTGGTAAGGTACAAAGTGTAATTTCATGGGTTAGCACCTATTTCACATTTTCCTAAAGTAACTAAGATTGGGAATTAATAAATGTTTAGTTTCTTTATAATTTCATTATACTTTTAATGAGGATTAAGGTGTTATCCTACCCGTTCAGCTAACGCCCCTCCACCAGTCAAGGAAACGGTGGGTGAGAGTGGACACCCATTAAACTACCATTATATAGGCAGTAACCTTATACCCCCCTTATAGACCGGCTTCGTGGATGAGGCCTACTAACGGTAAGACTGGCTTATTCTTTTATATATATATATATATATATATATATATATATATATATATATATATATATAATGATTAAACTTTTAATATTATAGAAGTAAAAGGGTTGAACTTTAAACTTTTAAAATTCTAAGGTTCAATTTGGAATTTAAAGTATTAATGTGTGAGACTTTACAAATTCCAAACTTGAGGGCAAGTTTTGAAACTATTCAAGACTTTTCAACTTCATAACTTATGAGTTAATGGTTTATTTAAATGTGTGACTTTTCATTTTATGTAACCTATGTGTTTTAATATGGACTTTAAAAGAGTGACTTTTGGTAATCCATAACTTGAGGACAAATTATGGATTCCATTAAAATACATAATTGATCAATAATTAATATATCAAACAATTCAGTAAATAATTCCTATGATCTAACAATAACTCATAAGAACATGAACATTTATATCAAAATTTCAAGAATCATATATAAAACATGGAATTTTGATATTAGCCATTCTAAATGGATTAGCATAACCATTACACCATCTAAAACAAGTTTTAAAACACCAAAACTGTTTAGTGTAATGTTTGTAGTCCATTTCCAGCAGCAAAACTCGAAAAACTGCATTCAGGGGTTCCTACTCGTTGAGTGCAAGAACCTACTCGACGAATAGGATGAATTATCACATGGACTCGTTGAGTCCCCGCATGGACTCTGTGATTTGATGCAACAAATATCAAATTTTTGAGCTTTTTCAACAAGTTTGGATCATGTATCAAGAAAACAAACCTGGCTCTGATACCACTGTTTGGTTTTGAGCATACTAACACTCCTATGGTGTACATGCAACCCTAGAAACCTTGGATATATGTTTTCTCTAAAATACATGCAAAATTGATTTCCAAGGTTTACAACCTAACTAGCATGTTGTGGGGTACTTGTAATATAAAACTTTAAGTATAATAACATACATTTTTTTGTGGTTGATTGCTTGGAGTTTTAGAGCCTAGCACCAATAGTGTGGATGCCTCAAGTGGTGTCACAAATCACCCAAAACAACTTGGAAATACTTGAAAGAATATGACGCTTGCTAAAATCGGCCCACCCTTGTTTTTCACACACACTAATGCCAATTCTAGAACCAAGGACCTCTTTATATATTATGGAGGATTAGGGTTAAACCCTAATACCCATGACTCTTCATTTACCTAGGATCCATGGGTTAAAAGCTCAATGGACTATACATGGACTTCCATATACTCTTAGCCCATCCTAAATAAATCTTAGCCCAATCCATATATATGTAAGAGTCTATATTTAATTAGCCTTTTTTTATCATAAAATTAATTCCAAAATTAATTCTTGATCAACACTAATTAAATAATATGATTTCATATTAATATATTATAACTTATAATATATTAATAGATCATAAACATCTTATTCTCAAAAGTATATCCATACAAATTGTTAGGTGAAGTGCAACCCAAATGGACCATGCTGGGTCGGGTCAAGTTCATACCAGAATTAGTTACGGACTTAGACACCTTATCCAACAATCTCCCACTTAGATAAGTCTGATAACTATAGTTGCAAGTATAACTTCAGGAACCAACCAACAATCGTAGCTCTTTTAAAACTCTGTTGAACTATGAAGCGCCATTTTAGATAAGTGATCATATAATCCTCTGTTCTCAAGATACCAGCCGGACAAATACATGGAACAATGTTGTACTTATTGTCCAATAGTTGTTTCTCGCTCTCTGATTTGTTTGACATAGAACTAAATTGAACACGTCTATTAGGTTCTGACCGGGCCCGACACATAAGTCAAAACCAAATCATCGAGGGGCCCAAATATCGCTTCTATTGCTAGAAGGAACAGATATATTTCGACTCATATGCTTGTACTAACTACTAGTAGAATTATGCACAAAAGCACGTTTTATGACATCAAGTTACTGATGTGTTTTCGTACAATCAATGGATAATCAACTCATAGTCAACAACTCACATCTCTAGGTTTGAAGATATATATGATATTACCATCTCACGATCACTCGAGATAAATTCCATGAAGTGATACAAGTGAGCGTGGGTTTAATCCAATACTCAGACCTTATTAGTACTCATAAATGTTGTAGCAACCATTGCAATGTCTAATGCACCATAGACAAATCTTACAAGCCAAATTCATGACAGTCTTAATTCAATACCTACTTCCAATGTATGACCGTCTGTGGACAGTTTTGAATAAAATAATTATTCTGGAAGTCAAAACATGCAAAATTGAAACGATAGTAAATGATTAACATAAGATAGTAACACATCAATTATAAATAAACAACAACTTTTATTTAATCATCAAATGTCAATTACATTTACAAGTTTCAGAAATAGCTATCTAATTATTATAACTAATATTGTCTCTTAGCCCGATGCTCCTCGCATGCTGCAAATGTCTAACCGTAGTGAGTCCCTTCATGAGGGGATCTGCAGGGTTCTCTTCTAATGATACCAGATTTGCCACGAGGAGTCCTTCTTCTATCTTGTGTCTTATGAAGTGATATTTTCTGTCAATGTGTCTGGATCTGCCATGATCTCTTGGTTCCTTGGCTAAGGCAACCGCACTATTGATGTCACATAAAATTTCTATAGGCTCCTGTGTAGCTGGTACAACTCCAAGGTCTCCAATGAAGTTCTTCAGCCATATCTCCTCCTTTGCCGCTTCGCTTGCTGCTATGTACTCCGATTCACAAGTAGAATCCACTACTGTCTCTTGCTTGGAACTTTTCGAAGTAATTGCTCTGCCATTTAGGGTAAATACCCAGCCTGACTGAGAGCAGAAATTATCTCTATCAGTCTGATAGCTAGCATCACTATACCCTGCTACTCTCAAGTCATCACTCCCACCGAGGGTATGAACTGAGTCCTTAGTCCTCCGTAGGTACTTGAGAATATACTTTACCACAGTCCAGTGAGCCTTTCCAGGTTTTTCTAGGTATCTGTTGACCATGATCAAAGCAAAGGCAACATCAGGACGAGTACAAGTCATAGCATACATGATCGAGCCAACAACGGAAGCATATGGTAATCGACTCATCTCAGCTATCTCAGCCTCTGTACTCGGACTCTAAGTCTTACTCAGTCTGGCATTATGTTTGATCGGTAAGTCTCTTTTCTTGGAATTCTCCATGTTGAACCTTTTCAACACCTTATCTAAGTAGGTACTCTGACTAAGTCCAATTAGTCTTTAACTCATGTCTCTCAGTATTCTTATCCCTAGGATATAGGCAGCTTCTCCAAGGTCCTTCATAGCGAAACAGTTCCCAAGCCAGGACTTAACCTCCTGCAAAGTTGGGATGTCATTTCCTATGAGTAGTATGTTATCCACATACAGTACCAAAAACATAACTATACTCCCACTAGCCCTAACATATACATATGACTCATCCTCTGTCCTCAAAAAGCCAAACTCTTTGACTTGCTCATCGAAGCAAAGATTCCATCTGCGAGATGCTTGTTTCAATCGATAAATGAATTTCTCAAGCTTACACACTCTATTAGGGTACTTTGCATCGACAAAACCCTATGGCTGATTCATGTAAACATACTCAGCCAACTTTCCATTAAGGAAAGAGGTTTTGGCATCGATTTTCCATATTTCATAATTATGAAATGCAGTTATGGCTAGAAGAACCCTAATAGACTTCATCTTCACTACTGGTGAGAAGATCTCATCATAGTCAACTCTCGGAGTTTAAGTAAAGCCTTTCACCACCAGTCGCACTTTGTAAGTGTGCATAAAGCGTCTCCCTCTAAAGGAGTTTGAGCACTTCTCGGAGATGATTTCCATGATCTTGATTGTTCTTGGAGTAAATAAGATCAAAGAGTCCGACATAAATTCGTAGTTTTATGGGATTGGCAGGATACTATCGAAGATTCATCCAAAATTTCTCTTTTATCGCGGCTCCATTGACAGCCCTGAACAAAAAGGGATATGCATATACATGGAGTGAGAAGCAATAAAAAGCTTTTGGTGAATTCAAAAAGAGGTTATGTGAAGCACCAATCCTCGCCCTACCAGAAGGAACTGACAAATTTACGATTTTCAATGACGCTTCTAAGATTAGATGATGTGTCCTTACCCAAAGGGACAAAGTAGTATCTTATGACTCGAGAAATTTGAAGCGTCACGAGCAAAATTATCC
Organism: Lactuca sativa; assembly: GCF_002870075.4. Lineage (NCBI taxonomy): Eukaryota > Viridiplantae > Streptophyta > Magnoliopsida > Asterales > Asteraceae > Lactuca > Lactuca sativa. The sequence continues at coordinate 24,994,091 of NC_056628.2, forward strand.
GACTCATGATCTAGAACTTGAAGCAGTGGTTTTTACCCTAAAGATTTGGAGACATTGTCTTGAAGGAACCAAAAGCAAAATATATATAAATCATTAAATCCTTCAATATCTCTTTGCTAAGAAAGAATTGAACATGAGACAAAGGTGATGAATGGAGCTACTCAAGGACTACGATTGTGAGATACTTTACAACCCAAGTAAAGTGTCACACCCCTGAACCAGGATGACAGAAACGTCCGGGGGAGGATGACGTCATTGTATCGTATCATAACAGTTGAATATAAATGAAACATAGAAACCCAAACGACATACGTTGAGAATACAAACTAACATAGTTTACATATTGTACTTGTTCATCAGTTAAACAAAAGTATCAAAAAGTAAAATTTCATAATGCTGCATCACTTGATCTCAAAGCAGAGTTGATTACCTGTTACTGGTTCCCCGAGAATACAAGTCATTTTGAAAAGCGTCAACTAAAAAGTTAGTGAGTTTATAAGAATTTTTGTATAAAAATGGATTTGTAATTGTTTAAAATGGTTTTCATATACTTTCAGAAAATCCGATATTTTCTATAAACTGTATTGTTAGTCTTATATCCAAAACTAAGAAAAATGTGTGTACGACTCTTGTATCTTTCTTTGTAAAATGATAGTGTATGTATGTTTCAAGAAAATCCAATATTTTCTTATAAGTAAACTATAGTCTTAAAACCTAAGACCAGAAGTGTAAGCGATTGTGTACTAAAAAAAATGATATGTAGTTTTGTATTTTAATAAAACCGATGAACTTCCTGTAAACCAAGATAGTATTGTTATTCCCTATGTGAGTTATTAGAACCATGCTTGATGTGACTGTTATGCATGTACGACGTTCTTCAGGCGTTGGAATTGGTAGATATTTGTCATCGTAGACTGACCCGTCTAGCTGTAGCAAATAGCTCAGGTGTGGAGTTGTCAATCCTGTATAGATCTATACACAACTATCTCACTCTCTCTCCAGGAGACTCAGTTTATAATCCAAGACTTAAAGTGTATGTTAGGTAGGTACGATGAAGAGCACATCTTACTAGAGCATTAATGGATTTACGTGAACTACGACTCTCTTTCTATTGTGTAATAAAGCACTTCCACTATTTGAAAAACTTATGACATGAGTTTTATGACACACAAATTATACTATCGATAATTTGTCTTGTATGTTTTTGTGTAAAACTATTTATATAAACTTTATATAAATATCTAGTTGAAATCTTGTTTAGTAGTAATATATGTGGTTAAAACATAATATTCTTGGGTTTTGACCCACCAAACGATGATGACTAAAAATTATGACCACTTTTACTAGAAAAGCTATTTTTAGCAAAGAGACTACCAAAACTTGTAGTTTTACAACTCATATTTTCTTGTTGGTACTTGTATCACATAATGAGTTTTTATTTTTTTATGTCATCTTATATACATGATTTTTGTGTAGATAAAATAGAGTTAAGCATATCTTATGCAAATATTATTTCACCTTCGGATAATAAAGATGAAACTAGCAAATATTCATAAGATTAACATGTTTGACTTGTACTCCCACCCCCCCCCCCCCCCCCCCCCCGCTAAAAGCATGAAAAATCGAAAAAAAAATGGGGGTATGAAGCTCACCTTGATAATTTCGTGAGTTATAGGAAGGAAATGAAGAGGATGCCGAGCCTAGACTTGCACAAACTTGAAGATATTCATGACAATACAAGTGTCTTAAGGATCACACGAAAGTGTGTGTGTAAATAGAATGATCTTAACCTTAACATGCATAATAACACTTGAGTTTTACACAAAACTGACCAAAAATTCCTAGGACCACTTGAAGAAGTATCACTCCTTGAAGATGGCTCACGATTTTTGGAGGGGGAAAATGAGAGAAAACGTAAGAGTGAAAAGAGTGGAGAGGTTTTTGATGTGTGTGTGTGTGTTCGTTCGCAAGTTTTAAAGAAGGAAGAGAATGGTGGCATGGGAGGGTTTTATTTCGTGTGTAATAAAGAAAAGTGATGATAAGATATTTATTTGGAAGTATGGGGATAATGCATGTTTATTTGGGGGATATTACATGGGTTATTGGGATTTTTATTGGAAAGGGTTAAGTTATCACATCCTAAAGTCAACTATTCTTGCATTTCCCTTAATCTAGACCGCAAACATCTCTAATTACCTTGGTATGACCGAAATCATGCATAATTTCGGTCCTAGGCATGGCTTGAATAAGTGTTTTCGATCCTATCCCCCTTGTAAAGGTGTTTTTGGCCTTAGTGGGTCATTAATGTGTGTTTTTGGCCAAACAATAATCCATTATAGTAGATTTCGGTTTTGATGTTTCCTAAGCATTATGATTTTGGTTTTGAGTGGTTTATATCACAAGAATCATGGCCTTAAAACTCAATAATTCAAGGTCCTTGCATAAATACATATTGGTATGTTACAACTATTTGATTTTTGTTTGACTTGCATGAACTTTTCAAGGCTTAATTCAACATGAATTTCCAAGTGTATATTATCTTTAATCATACAAATGTTGCCCTTTTGGCTTTCAATTTATATTATTGCATCAATTTACATAGATATACATTTTCAATACCCGTATACACAAGGTCACTTAGACTTGGTTTGACCCAGAATCTTCTAGTTGTCACATAAAGCAAATATCATAGCTGACGGCTTAAGTAGAAAGGTGATTTTGGAAGGGAAAAGAGCTAGATCGTTGAAGATTGAAGTGATCTCAATGATTGTGGAAAAGATCATTGAAGCTGTAACACCCAGAATCTAGAAGGCTAATTATGGAAAATAAAAACTCACTTTGAAAGGTCTACTCGTTGAGTTTAAGGTATAAACTCAATGTGTAGGAGTTAGGAGTCACACTCATTTTCGAAGATCAACTCGGCAAGTTGGATGAACCAACTCGACGAGTTGTTCGTTGTTTGAGAAATCCTAAATTCGGGGTTTTTCCACCCTATTTAATCAACTTAATCTCTATGGTTTGGCCTCATTTCTAGCCTCCACCGTCCAAAACCCTAACCTCGAAACCCTAAGGCCATTTTTGAGTGTTATGAGTTCATAAGGTTCATTTATTGGTGATTCTTGAAGGAGACTTGAAGAGGGAAACACCTAGCTTGAAGGAGTGCACTAGATCCAGAAACCCTTCATCAAGAGCTGCATCTTTGAGGTATAAAGTCGTCACCTTGACCTATAGCTTACTAGATCTCTTTTCTTGAAGTTTTAGCGTGTGTTTTGGGGCTTTGATCAAAAAGTACGAAGAGAAGAGGTTTCTAGGGGTTAATGGGATAGATCTAACCCCTATATGACCTATTGAGGCTTAAAGTTGCAAAATTTAATGGCCTCCATGTCCCATTCATGCAATATGTCCTTTGTGAAGCCAAATATGGACATTTGAGGGTGTTTCTAGCATGCATGAACGTAAAGTTGGAAACTTTACATGATTTGTCCACCTTGGGACATCAGATCTATATGTTGGTGGGTTGTAGTAGGGGTTTAGGGGCTTAAGGGATAAAAACCACCTTTAAAGAAACCAGGGTTTGAGTTTTAAGGTTAGTAGTTGGTTCTTTAGTGTAAAGCTAGAAACTTTACCCTACTAGACATCATAATGGAAAGGACCTGAGGTTTGGAGCTATTGGATTCGAGAGAAATGCCTTAATGCTTTAAGCATGGTTAACAGACTGAAGAACTTGACGAGTTCACAAGGAACTCGGCGAGTTGAAACGAGTATGTCCCGATTCTGTTAAAGGAACTCAACGAGTCCACATGGGAACTTGACGAGTTGAATCAAAGTGTCCCAATCCTGTTGAAAAGGAGAGGACTCGACGAGTTAAGGTAGAATTCGATGAGTTGATTCGTAGTGTCACGATTATGTGGTTTATGGGAACTCGCCGAGTAGAGTTAACTTGGAGCGTTGACTTTGACTTTGACTTGGATGTTGACTTGACCTTGACTTGACTTTGACCAAGGTTGACCCTTGGGGGTTATGATGTATAAAATGGGTTCTAAAGGGTAGTCCCATATAAGGCTTTGGGTCCAATTTGGAAAATTGGGCCATTTATGGGCTTTCATGGATTTTATAGTATGAACTTTGATGTGTCGGGGGGTGAAACGGTCATTTCACCCCAAGTATGGATTATGGATCATGGGTTGGGACCCAATTGCTAATTGGGTGATATTTTTGTATTGATAGCTCGAGGAGTTTTCAGGGAAATAGCTAACGATTTATTGCGATGAGCTTCAGCAGTGTGAGGTGAGTTACCTTCCAGTAGAAGTGGGTCGAAGGCACCAACGTCGACCCACTAGTAAGAGTTATAGTAGAGATGATTTTATTTGTGATAATTATCTGGTATGTCACTATCTGTTATGCTTTATGTGCTAGTATGCTATGATAGTATGTGATAGTCGTAGGAGGGGTAGGATAGGCCCCAGTACCGGTTGAAAGGACCGAAGGGGTATGCCAGGACCCTGATAAGCTAAGCAGTATATGACTTATGTGTTATGAGCTAGGATGTTATATAGTAGAAGTAGGGGGTGAAATAGTCCCTGGTACTTGTCAAAAAGGCTGAAGGGATAGGCTAGCACCCTGATATGCTAGGCAAGGTATTGGTCGAAAGGGTCGAAGGGGTAGCCCATTACCCTGATATGCTAGGCAAGTTACCGGTTGTAAGAGACCGAAGGGGTAGGCCAACACCCTAATGTGCTAGGCAGTTACCAGTTGAAAGAGACTGAAGGGGTAGGCCAGCACCTTGATATGCTAGGCAATTATTGGTTTAAAGAGGCCAAAGGGGTAGTCCAGTACCCAGACATGTTAGACAATATGATTATTGTGTGGTAAGTGGTATGATGGGGGAACTCACTAAGCTTCACGCTTACGGTTTTCAGTTTTGGTTTCAATTACTTCTTTTTCAAAAGGAAAGGAGCCGGTAGGATCGCAGCGCATCACACAATGATTTCCGCATTGTGAGATCTTTGGGACTTGTTCTCTAATAATACTTTTCTATGACATGTTTTAGTTATTTGAAATACTGGTTTTGATTATGAAATGAGTTAGCACTATGAATGTTTCAGACTACTGTTTTTATAATTACTTAATTAAAAATAAATTTTTAGCTATGAAATTTGGGATGTTACAAAAGCTCAGAGAAGGGCTCTAGCAGAAGGTCATAAGACGGAAGAATGTCTAGGCAAGATGTTTGTGTTTGAAGAAGATAAGTAAGGATTGAACACGTTTAAGAATCGCATTTGGGTGCCTAAGTTGGGTGGTATACTAGATCTTCTTATGGAAGAATCTCATAAGACCATGTATTCTATACACCCAGGCAACACCAAAATATACTTGGACTTAAAACCCTATTACTGGTGATCGACAATGAAGGTCGATGTGGCAACTTACGTAGCAGAGTGTGTAACATGTGGAAGAGTAAAGGCATAACATCAGAAGCCATATGGGGATTTGGAACCCTTTCCGGCACCCATAAGGAAGTGGGATGATGCTACCATGGATTTTATAATGAAGGTACCAAAGACAAAGAGAGGCCACGACATGATCTGGGTTGTAGTAAACCGACTCACGAAGAGTGCACATTCCATAGCCATACGGGAGAATTGGTCTATGGAAAAGATGGTTGACACCTATGTAGAGGAAATCATCAGGATACATGGGGTACCATTATCTATCATGTCAGATAGGGACAATTGCATCACTTCCAGATTCTGGAAGAGTTTTAAGGAAGCAATGGGCATGAAGTTGTGCTTAAGTACTGCATGTAATCCACAAATGGATGGACAGAGTGAGAAAAATATCCAAACCTTGGAAGGTATGTTGCAGGCATGTGCCTTAGAGTTTCCTGGTAGCTAGGATAACCACCTATCACTGGCCGAATTTGCCTACAACAATCGTTATCAATCAAGCATCAAGATGCCTCCTTACGAAGCACTATATGGAAGGAAGTGCAGTACGCCATCGTGTTGGTTGGAAGCAGGAGAGAAAACCTTTGTGGGTCTTGAGTAAGTACACCAGACCACGTAGAAGCTAAGATTCATCAGAGAAAGAATGCTAGCTGCTCAAAGTCGTCAGAAAAGTAATGCAGATAAGAAATGACGACCGATAACATTTGATGTGGGTGATCAAGTGTTACTTAAAGTATCTCCATGGAAGGGACTTATTAGATTCAGAATGCATAGGAAGTTGAGTCCTCGTTTTATAGGACCATTCAAAGTACTTCAAAGGATAGGGAATCAAGCATACAAGCTTGAATTGACAGACAAACTGCAAGGTATCCATAATACCTTTCACGTTTGTTATTTAAGGAAGTACTCTGGAGAAAAAGTTGATATACTCCCACTTTCAGAGTTAAGGGTTAATGAAGATAGAAGGCTGGTTGAAGAGCATGAAGCAATCGTTGACCGTAAGAGGAAGAAATTACAACACAGGATGATTGACATGGTTCTAGTGCAATCAAAACACAGGACATATCCGAACCTCACCTGGGAAATAGAAATCGAAATGAAGAGTCAATATCCTCATCTGGTTGTTGCTACATAATTCTAGGGACGGAATCATCCTATAGGGGAGATAGTCGTAACGCATGCATTTCCTGCTAGATTAATTCATAGCATGTAATCACTTTGGTCAACTATTGTAATCTTTATATGAATGAACAAGAAATGATTATTCATATATTTTTATGCTTACGTGCTTTATAGGATATTACGTGTAAATTATATGAGTATTTAATAAAAAATTAAATAAAATTAAAATACACATCGTAGATAAAAGATTACTTAGGATAAATAATCTTAACCTAGTTATATTATACGTTATAAGGATTTCAGAGATATAAGAAACATTCAAATCCGGAATCATATGAAGAAGTTATGTTTATTCGAAATTTCGTGATTAAACCGGCATGACTATGAGTCTTGTAAAAAGTAATTTTTTGAAAAATTACTTTTTATACTTAGTAATCTAAACGAATATCGTAGTAATTGTTAAACCGAGAGCGTGCATATAGAGAACGTCTAAATTTGACTTTATTAGAGGAAGTTAGTATTTTTTTAAAGATTCGACACAACAATATTCAGCCCAAAAGTCGAATTTTAGATTGGTCAACTTTCAGCCAAAATTATCTAAACGAGAGTTGAAGATCTCGTTAATAGGAGTTCAACGATATAAATTCTGTCGAAAACGGACAACGGATGAAAGTGTTATGCTTTTTATACGGGCTTTAATAGTCTAAGCGTGTGCAAAAAATATAAATCCAAATTTTGCCCACGGAATCTAAACAAAAGTTGTAGATCTCGTCAAGATCTTTCCAAGAATATAAAGAACGTGAAAAACAGAGTTTGTATGAAGAAATTGTGTAATTTTGAAAATCAGAAAACGGTACGGGTGCGCATCAGGAGCGTGGCCTGCCCGACAAGACCACACAACCCCACCCATCTTGAGACATGTGTCAGGCCAGCATTTCACCATGTCACTTTGTCCCGACCAAGGGCATGGCACACCTCCATGGTGCATGGCGCGCTTGACCCAAAATCGCCCTATAAATAGTAGCTCATTCCTTCTTCGATCCACACACCATTTTAATCAATTTTTCTCTGAAATACTCGACATTTGGCCCATTTTTCCTTCATTCTAGCCTACTGAGAAACCCCACAACACCCATGAGTACTCCTTATAGTAGTAGCCTTCGAGTAGGAGATCTCAAGTCAGTATTTCGCCCGCTTATATCCTAGTTCTCATCAATATCCCTTTGTAAGTGAGATACACATACTCTGCTTCCATGTAATTTATAATTATAATTTTAATTCATTACTAGGAACTTATAAGTAAGTTTTATATCAATGATTCCAAGTCATTATACTGCTTGATCTACTTACGGGAGTGATTTCTAGGCTGGAATTAGTGAAGTGTTTAAAATGGAATTTGCAAACAGTTACACTGTATACCAAACGGGCCCTACCTCCGATATGATCCTACTTGGTTATTCCTTATTTAGATCTTAAAGTAGACTTTTGGGATTATTGAGGAATATAAACCCGTAGGATAATAGTTCCATCAAATATGAAATTAGCCTAAGACTTAGCGTTATATACATCTAGGTCTTTTGGAATAGGTATAAGGCGAAGCTTTGCCAGATTCACTAATCAGCAGACACTTTGTCAAGTGAGTGCATAGTTATTACCAAGATCATAATCTAAAATAAAAGTATTATTTATACGAAAGATTAAATTATTTCTTATACTATCCGTGTTATATGTTATTTGTGTAATTAGGATAATACTATTGGATTAGAAACCGTAGCGGAAATCAAATGCCCTTAGTTATAAGTCTTACCTTAGGTTTAAGAATAAGACTTGTAAATGATGCTTAATTCAAATTAAGCTTGACATTGAGTATATCTCATGACTGTGGTAGAGTGTATGAGATCAGAGCGGGATGTTTCTTCTCTTTCTTGGATGACTAGAAATGGTGGATCCAGATCAGACAACTTGCAACTATGTCTGCGTCATCGACCAGAGTAGATGACAACACTTGACTATTCTAGGCGGTTTAGTGATTTACGTTGCTAGTATGGACTTATAACCCTTGGATGTAGATAAAATGGGATGCCACGTTTATAAAATATCTGAATATTGGTAGCTTATATGACTTACACTGGACAAGGACACCCATAGCTATGTAGTTAAACAGTTTATCAAACGATTCATCAGGTTAGGTGAATTATCTATATAATCGTTGCTTTAGGATCTGTGAGGATCGGTTGGATTGGATAGTTGGTCTTAGGTCAGATTTTATATTATCTGATAAAGTGGTTTGCAGTAATGATATTAATTATGATTATCATTAAACTATTATGGGCTTGAAAAGCCTATGCATCTCACCATGTTTTCCAAACCTGACCCACTCATTTTTATGCATCACATGTAGTGGAACCAAGGCTGCTGAAGTCTAGTTAGGATCCTGAGTTGAATAAAGACATGTGTCTATAATAAGTAGTCTCAGGACCTTTTAAAATTTACGTTGTAATGTGTGTTGGGATATGAATTTATGACTTTCTCAAGGTTTTAATAAAACAACTTTTGTTATCTTAAAAATGTTTTATTTAAATGGGAATTTCTGCATCTCACTTTATAAAGCGTAAAAAATATTTTAATTGGTTCTGAAAAATAGGGGATGTCACATATGAGCCTAGATACTCAGTGCTTGCTTAGGTGGATTGGTCATAGGTGCCAAGAACCTTGGTTGTATGATTATATATATATATATATATATATATATATATATATATATATTGTTGTATATGGTATTTTAGGGATATCACTAAGCTTTTTGTTTACATTTGTGGATTAAATGTTTTTTCAGATACTTATCAGATCACGAGAAGGTGAAGGTATGACTGTATATATATCAACAATTTCATGTTTTAAGATTCTGTGTTGATTTTCTTTATTACTCTGATTTTGGAATTATGATTTATGAACTAATGATTTTACCATTGATTACAATTCTATGTAATGGGTATTTATCTTATTTCAAAAATAGAAATTTTATTCTAAAAATTAGAATGTTATAGAAACTGACTGAAAGTTACCAAATGAAATAACCATTTAAGGATCCAAAAATAATTTAGGTTATTAAGCATTCATGTGGATATGATCACATGTTGATTATTTAAACTCTAATTATAAAAATCTCTAGATCTAGCTTGTAACTAATAGATTAATTTGAAAGGTGTTTAGACATGCTAGATCACTAGAATTGATAGGATTTATGATAGAAATAGTTTGGAATTGGTATAAAAGCATTAAGAGCTTCAACTCATGATTTTGGACATCAAGTATTTCTACTTGGCCAAGTTAAGAGGGATGATGACTAGAGGTGGGCAAAAGAACCAATCCAAACCGATCCAAAAAAGATGCATATGTCCTGAACCAGTCCTGGACCGGTCAGTCCTTTTAACAGTCTACATCGCAGTCCTTAATCATTCCTTAAAATTGATATACGTGGCAGTCCAGACCAGTCCTAAGCCAATCCACAATTGAACCGGTCCAAAAATAAACCAGTCCATTTTTTGGACAGCTCCCAATCCAAACCGGTCCAGAAAATGAAAAACATTTGGTAGCCCAATTAAATATGAGGCCTCCAAAATTAAGGTTTTGTTTCAATTTTTTCGTACGAAGAATTTCCCTTACATCCTTTTTATATTGCTCCCAGCTTCCTTATCTTTTGTAATGCAAGCGATGTGGGACAAAGTGACTAACACAAATTCCATTTGTCCCTACTCCCTGACTCCATTCCTTTGCTTTTTTCTTTTTTACTCTAATAACTAATATAATAATAATAATAATAACAACTAATTGATAGAATACTCAACGGCTAGTATAAATGCGATTGTATACAGGCTGATTTGCTTTTTCAAGAAGTTTACAACGGTTAGATTTAAAAGCCAACGACTATAAATGTTTTTAATTTGCTGATTTTTTTTACACTATAAATACTTATTCATATCCAACTATTTTTCTCACCTCAAATTCTATCATTTACTCAAAATGTCTCTAAATTTACACTACAAAGCTTGAAGTTTCCACATCCGGATAATGTCGGGTGGCGAAGAAAGTAGTTCCCGTCCCGTTGGTCGCTCCGGTTTTGATCCGAACCAACCATTTGATGAAATTAGCAAAGAAAATTGTACCGCACCTGTTTGGAATAATTTTGCGCAACTACGTCAACAGAAAAAATTATACGGTAGATGCTATCGGTGTGGAAAAGTTTATGCCGGTGCAAATGCGACACTAGAACGACATGATGTAAGTTTTCTTATTTTTTTTTATTATCGCTATAATAGTTTCTTATGTTTAATTAGTTTACTTTAATTTGTTTCGTTTATTTAGAAGTAATTTAATTTATGATTAAGTTAGTTTAGTTTATGATTAATACTAGTCGATATAACCAAGACAATGCAAGTTATTAATTATAAATAATACTAAATTATGTATAATAACTTAGGTTTTGTTTCGTTAATTGTATTAATGTAGTTTATTTTGAAATTATTAGATCTCATGTAGAAAGAAACATGAGAATGCAATTGCGCAAACACAAGTTGATAATGATGGAGTATCTTGGCATTACGATAATGATCTAGCTTGCCAATTATCTATGCAACTAGTTATACAAGAAAGTCTTCCATTTGATTTTTTCTCTCGGCCGAGAGTTATTAGATTCATCAAGAAAGCTCTACAACCAGATTATTGTCATGTAAGTCGTACAACCCTAAAACGTGATGCAATGAACAAATTTAAAAAAATCCATGAGGATTTAAAGAGATTCTTTACGAGCTTCTCGGGAAGAGTCTCTTTAACCACCGACGTTTGGACCGCTCCACATGGTACCGCTCTATCATTTATTTGGATCACGGTACATTGGATCGATCCAAAAACATGGATTATGCATAAACGAATTCTTGCTTTTGAACAATTTCCTCACCCATACGGGGGTGAACAAATATATGAGATTTTAATTAGAATCATGAACGCTTTTGGTATAAAAGATAAAATACTTTCTATAACACTCGACAATGCTAGGAACAATACTAATCCAATGAATCGAGTGAAACGAGCTTTAAATCCAATATGTGATGGTAAATTTTATCATGTGCGATGTTGTTGTCATATTTTCAATTTGGCTATTCAACATGGTGTTTCACTAATGGAAACTCGTCTTTCAACATTTAGAGATCTAAATGCATCAATTTTTAGAAGTGGGCCTATTGAACAACAAAAATACAAACAATTTTGCAAAAGGAAAGGAAAAAGAGCTTTAAAAATGGTCGCGGATTTGCCAACTAGGTGGAACTCTCTTTACTTAATGATTGAACGTTTATTAAAACAAAAAGATTTATTAAGCGAATATCATAGAGAACATATTCCCCATGAATACGATGCGGATATTACCGAGATGGATTGGACTCTTCTCCTTGAGTTACATACGGCTTTAGGAGTACTATATCAAGCAACGTTTATGTTGTCACAAACATATAGTCCAACATCTAACGCTTCTTTGATTAGTATTACTCAAATAATAAAAACATTAGCCGATTTTGAGGGGTTGGATCTGCAATGGGAGAAAATTGTTTCTCTAATGATGTAAAAGCTTGAAAAATATTTTGAAGAATTTCCACCGATTTTTATGATCGCTTCAGCACTAAATCCATATGTGAATTTTAAAGGTGTAACAGATAGTATACTTAGTATCGGCAATCTTTTGGGATCAGATGATATTGACATAACTAAAAATATATCAGTTTTTGAAGACACGATTAAACAATTATATATGATATATGATAATGAATATGCAATTCGAAATTCGTCAACTTTTATCCCGAGGCCACCAACTCAACAAACTAGTTCTTCAACCTCTATCATGAGGCCACCTAGTTCCTTGAGTATCAGATCCTTATGGTTTAGGGATAGTCAATCAAAACGTCCAAGATACAATCAAATGTCTTTAGATGAACTTTCAATGTATAAAGATTCTGATTACGCTTCTAATATAACCGATGAACAATTTTCACAATTGGATGTTTTAAAGTGGTGGGAAGATAGAGAACGATTAGGTCAATATAAAGTCCTAGCCTCAATGGCTAGGGATGTACTAACGGTCCAAGCTAGTAGCGTAGCCTCGAAATGTTGTTTTTCTCTTAGTGGCAGGATATTAAGTGCTCGAAGGTGTATGCTAACTGATGAATCGGTGCATATGTCGGTGATGCTAAAGGACTACTATGATTCAATGGAGAGAGCACAAAATAGCGCAGATCTTGAAGAAGGGTTAACCCATATGGAAACCGAGATTTTGGTAGATGAAATGGAAAAAAGAGGCGCGGAAGTGTCATCATACACTAACACCGATGTTGATGAAGATATTGTCGACACTCAAGAAGCACGCAATGCAAATTTTACAGGTACATCATCTAACATCACTCCCGGCCAAGATTACTCCAACCCCGACCAAGAAGTTCCATATTCCGACAACAACTACAACTTTTGGAATTTCCCACCGGATATGACATTCTGATGATATGTTTATGTTTTAGAAATTATCACTAATGTTATGAACTTATTTATATTTACTAAGTCTTTTATGCAATGTTATGAACCTAATTTCTCTTTGTTTTCTATGTAATATTATGAACTTAATTTTTAAGTTTATATGTTAATGATATGTCGAAGTTATGAAATCTTGGAATTATTACATATGTATTTGATGGATGATGATTTATAATGTTATGAAATGTATCATAAGACAATTGAAGTGAAATAAAAAACTAGAAAAATCGAAACCTGGAAAAATCCGAAACCCAACCCGAAAAAAATCCGAAACCGAACCGAAAACAAAAAAACCGAAACCGAACCGAAAAAAAACCGGTATCGGACTAGTTTATAGGAAAACCGATCCATAAAAAGACCGATCCAAAAGAAGACGAGATTGAAAAAAGACCGACCGAGGACCGATCGGGACCAGTCTAAAAAAGACCGCTCCAAAAAAAGACCGATCCAAAAAAAAAAAAGATCGACTTAGGACCGATCCAGGACCGGTTCAGGATCGATTTTTGTGCACCTCTAATAATGACATGTGCTACACTCGGTCCAGTAACACGATGTTGGGCCAAACTTGTTTGCCTTGTAACCTTTGCAATACAAGTCAAAATTAACTATAGTTTTGTTCTCTGTCTTTTTACGATCGGATGAATAAGAAATAACAAAATTTCAAGTTCGAGATTAAAAACTTAATAAGTGACTCATTGAACATTTAAAGGGTAATTAAACCAACTATTATTAACCTTAGGTAACGAGTAAGTACTCCGACCTTAGGAATGCAATGAGCTTGTTATTAAACCGCCAGTGAGGTGGGTTATTACCCAAGAATACATGTGTCTTATACTTTCATGATTTCAAATGTTCAAAAGTGATGTCTATGTAGTGCTTTCATTTTTTACTTATGTTTTGATAATGGTTGTACATCCTTATATAACTAGAATTTAACACTTTCAAAATTTTAAAATTTAGCCTTTTAAAACGTTTAAGTTGAAACATTAGGACCTTTTATTTGTAATTCATGCTTAAATATTTTAGAAAATAATTATGAAACTGATTAAATATTTTAGTTGCGTTTGACATTGTAACAGTGAAAGATGTGATGCGGATTGCCATATCCAAATTTTCAAAAGAAAGACAAATCACATTACCGCATTACATTACCTGTATCATCTTTAATATTAAAGAATCAAATTGGTTCATATATTCCTTCCTATCTACAAATTGTTGCTATTTTTGTCGAGGCATAATAATTATGTTACAATAGTTATGATCTTTAGGTGTTTGGTGTTTGACTTAGCTTTTTAGCTTTTTAGAGACAAAAAGTCATTTTTGAAAAGGTTGCAAAAAAATTAGTTTTTCTGACTTTTCCAAAAAATTGATTTTCCTTCTGTATAAAATCCAAAATTAGTTTTTAAAAGTCTTTCGACAAATATTTTTATCTTTGATTTTTTTTTTTAAAAACTTGTGGCCTTTCAAAAGCTAAGCTAAACCAAACACCTATTTATTTTTAAAAGAATCAAGTTGCTTAGTATTCCTTCTTATCCGCCAATTGTTGCTATTCTTACACAAGAATCATGTTGCCTCGCATTCCTTCCTATCAGCAAATTGTTGCTATTTTTATCCGAAAGAAACATTTGCTGTCGCGCTTTCTTTTTTTAATTATCACTATAAGTTTTAAGATCTATTTAGCTTAAGGGTAGAATAATTTTATTTATTTTGTTTGTTCCTTAATTCACTGATCAATTGCAAGACACTTCGCAAATAATAAACCGGTTTGGGATGTTATTATCATCAACGTGAGAGTTGAGACTATAAAGATCCAAAAATATATAGAGGGTTAACTCGATTACAATACGAAAGGCTTATGATCATATGATGGGTCTATTAGAACCATATAAAGTTCTAGTCGACATTTTTCATCAAAACGGATCACAAACAAAAACATTTTACTTCGCAAATAAACATTTCTTGGACAGATATCAGCTCAAGCAAGACCAATGAAAGATGGGAATTAACAAAACTTGATAGCATGGGAAATCCAACTTGTAACCTTTACTTTTAATGAATCATAGCATTATATATACACACATAATAGCATTAAAGATCTAAACTTAACCATATTACGTAGAATTAAACTCCATATCTTCATTCAAACAAGATATAACTAAATAAAAAGCAACACTGGGAGATCCATACTAAACAAAGAAAATATTCAAATGAAAAACCCTAGAATTCTAGAATATCCCAGTCAAAAGATTAGCAGCCGTGGATATAGCCGCACCTGTGATGGCAGCATGCACAATCTGTTCATGAGAAGAATCATCAAACGTTAATGATAAAGCTGCACCAGTGATCGCTCCTGCCATCGCACTGTTTTTCTGCATCAAAAACAAACAAGCTCTTACCAAAACTACCCATCAAGACTATATCAAAACATGCTCATATATATATATATATATATATATATATATATATATATATATATATATATATATATATATGGAAGTTCTTTTTAATCATAATTACCCAATCATGAACTCCTCGAGCTTCTTTTAATCCATATGTAACACCTGAATACATCCCAGCAGCAAGACCTGAGGTGTTAAACTTCAATTGTTAGCATACGCGTAGTTCTATATATAGTTCTCATGACACTGATGGGGATGATGATCAATGAGTTTACCCCATTGGAGAGACTCTTTCCCTGTGCCTTTAACCTGAAAACATCCAAATACATAAAAAAATCAAGAAGTTAATTACTATGCTAGAATTAACAACACATGGATAGTAATATATCTATAGTAATTTGTAGCAACGAACATACCAACGCTTCAACAGATTTCTTGTTGGTTTCTCCTGGAAATGAAGGTGAAATTATCAGTAAAACATTATGATCCTCGTCTTATGACATGCATGCTCCATAGTTGTAGCAAGATTTGAGTTGTTCGTACGTACCTTTGAGTTCCGACAAGCGATGTTTCCTCTGGGTAGCAGGGAAGGCAGTCGAATCTCCATCTGCGAAAGATTATATAAACTCTAAATCAAGAACCATGTATTTATCCTCAAATTTCGATGTAACAGAGAGATGAATTCATGTCTGCTTTCAAAGTTCGATTTAGTAAGGATCCATATATATTAGCATCTTGTATGACTGAGAACAGATCAATAACTTGAGAATCTGGCACTAATGGCAATTAATTCATAAGTGCAATAAGAGTTTAGGATTACCTTCGGTAAGGGTGAAATATCCCTCCCGCGACACTGCCTGGACTGCTCCAATCTGTACGCAACAGTTCGATTAATTAATCTCAACCTGAAGATCAGTGTGTGTGTGTGAGAGAGAGAGAGAGAGAGAGAGAGAGAGAGAGAGAGGGGCGTACACCGGCGGCCTTGATGAAGCTGTCGGCCATACGATTGAGAAGGGGGTGACCTAAATCGAAGAAACCTCCATTCCTATCGAAGCTTCTAATTTCATCCATCAACGATCGAGTCTCCAAGTTGTGGCCCATTGTCGATGCACAGTGAGAGAAAGAGAGAGAGAGAGAGAGAGAGAGAGAGAGTGGTACGTAGTTGCAGAGCTTACAAATTTCAATGAAAATGGCGAGAAGTGGAAGGAGTAAGGAGAAGAAAGAGGTGTGAGATGACACGTGTGTCGTTGTTATTTCAGACGTGTCATCGCTGAGGGACGAGAAGCCGATGGTGTTGGCGGTTAACCGGATCCTGCCTACACGTGTTTGAGAGTGTTGCTACTTGATTGGACTATCTGATGGATGGTATAAACTGGAACTGATCCAAACTTTATTGATACCGAAAATAGATAAAACTCTTGTAGGTTTTTGGATTTTATTCTGCAAAGTTTTTTAGCTAATTTAATAAATAAATTTAAAACTAATAAAATGTATTAGTAAAATAGATTTTAAATATCCATATTAAATTTTATAGAGTTTAATTGGATGTTTTTATAATTTTTTAATATTTCAATATATATCTTTTATAATGTATTTAATTCTATAAAGTCCAATAAAACATTATAAAAGTTAATTTATAGTATTTATATAAATTTTAGTTATAATTTTTTTTTTCATTCAAGAGTTAATAGTCATTTAACTTCAAATCTATTAAATGTAAATTTCAAATCTATTAAATGTAAATGTAGAATTTTATAATAATAAAGTTTCCATCTGATAACAAGATTTTTCATCATATTTAGCTCTCTTATTGAATTCGGGATTGTAAATGCTCCTAGATTTTTCTTTTTTGTAGCAACCAACCAAATTTTATAAACAACAATCTAGCAAGAACTAGAGCAAAAGATCAACAAATTGTTTACCGGATATTGCAAGTAGCAATTCCATTTGATAGAGTACTTTCTATTTCTATTACTAAACTAAAGAAAAGAAAATTTACCTACAGATTAAATAATCTCATCTTGT
Organism: Lactuca sativa; assembly: GCF_002870075.4. Taxonomy (NCBI): domain Eukaryota; kingdom Viridiplantae; phylum Streptophyta; class Magnoliopsida; order Asterales; family Asteraceae; genus Lactuca; species Lactuca sativa. The sequence continues at coordinate 25,011,660 of NC_056628.2, forward strand.
ATGCAAATAATCGAACAATTAAAGAATAGAATCAAACTGAACATTTTGTATGCAAAGCCATTTACATCTCATGCTCTTACTACGACCTCACATCTAATAAACAAATATAGATAATTTTGACATCTTCCACTTTGAGAGCTTCTTGACAAACCTTTCCTTGATCGGTTCGCACCCTATAATTTTGGACATATTTTGACCTATCAGAAGACCCAAATAAAGAAAAGGCAGATTGTCTGGTTTACAATCCACTAACTATGCAAAGATCACCACATCCTCACATCTAGCTCCAATTCCAAAAAATTTCATTTTAGTAAATTTATTCTCAACCCAAACACCAAATAATAACATGTTAGGAACGTTAAGGTTTGATGGGTGTTGGATTAAGTGTTACAAAGACAACTAACATCATATATATTTTAGTGGGTGTTGGATTAAGTGTCTAAGATAGGGGTGAGCATTTGAATCGGATCGAACCGGTTTCGAAGAATATTATGGATCATGGACCAGACCGAAAGAAACATACCGGGTCCAGGTCCATGTTCGGGTTTTCCAGTTTTTGGACCCGTTTGGACTGATACAACTTTACATGCATATGATACAACTTGTTAAAACATGTTTTTGGTTATGATACAACTTATTAAAACGAATATGTTGTTGAGTTTGATACTTAACAACTCATCAAAAAAATACTGTTTTGGGTTCGTTAAGGTATAACTCGTAAAAATGAATATGTTTCCATTTCTTGTGCCCTTTGGACCGTCAAACTTTGATTGTTTATACTTTATATCATTTGTTTGAAGGATTGTAACTCATTGAATATAACACCAAAAACAACAAAATTATATTCTAAGCTCATCTACAAACTCTAAATTACATATTGGAAAAAAACCACATGTCAATCCGGCTTAAAACGAATGAGATATGTTTGTTTAAATAATTTCACAGAATACAGAAGTTTAAATTTCTTGCTGAAAAGCTGAAATATTTTATCTTTGAAGGATTATAACTCATCGAATATAAAACCCAAAACAAGAAAATTATAGTTTAAAACCATCTACAAACTTTAAATTACTTGTTAGAAAAAACCGCGTGTCAAACCGACTTAAACGAAAGAGATATGAGTATTTAAAGAATTTTATAGAATACAAAACTTTAAATTTCTTGCTGAAAAGCTGAAATATTTCAGCTTTGATATCTCATATTTGTAGAATTGTAACTTATCGAATATAAAAGCAAAAACAACAAAATTATAGTCTAAAATCATCTGCAAACTCTAAATTACACGTTAGAAAAAAAATCGCATGTTATTCCGAATTAAAACGAATGAGATATGATTGTTTAAAGAATTCCATAAAAATACAAAACTTTAAATTTTTTGCTGAAAATATTCCAGCTTTGATATCTCATCTTTGAAGGATTGCAACCCATAGAAGATAACATCAAAAACAATAAAATTATAGTCTAAAATCATCTGCAAACTCTAAATTACACGTTAGAGAAAAACCGCATGTAAATCCAACTAAAAACGAATGAGATATGATTATTTAAAGAAATTTCACAAAATACAAAACTTTAAATTTCTTTATGAAAAGCTGAAATATTTTAGCTTTCATATCTTATTTTTTAAGGATTGTAACACATTGAATATAACACCAAAACAATAAAATTCTAGTCTAAAATCATCTACAAACTCTAAATTACACATTGGAAAAAAAACCGCATGTCAATCCGACTAAAAACGAATAAGATATGGTTGCTAAAAAATTTTCATAGAATACATTTTTTTTAAAAATAAGTCGGTCCAAAACCGATCTGTACCCGGAACCGGCCGGACCGGACCAGTTTCACTCAAATCCTAGAACCGTAAACCGGCCTAGGGATCCAAAAAATGGTCCGGTCTAGTCCGGTCCGGTTCACTGGTCTGATCCGATCTACAGGTCCAAATGCGTACCCCTAGTCTAAGACAATAGCTAAATTAGTATAATACTGAATTATTAGCAACGTTATTTTGGGTTGCCTTCAAACGTAGTAATTAACTTTTATGTTTTTTTTTTAAAAAAAAGGGAGAGAGAAAGAGAGAGAGAGAGGGAGAGAGAGAGAGAGAGAGATTGATTTATTTAATTTATTATATGATTAATACACTAATTAGAAATAAAAGTAAATGATTTATTAATATAGAATGAGAATAATATATTAATTAGAAATAGTATTGTTTAATTAAGAATTAATCATAAATTAATTGGAATTAATTTTGGGATTAATTTGTTTAATTAAAAGTAGAAGAACTAAAGTTAAAAATGTTCAGAAGTTGAACATTGATCTATTCTAGAACCTCCTATGAGGGGGACAGTTTCTAGAGAGGTTTCTAGAGGTATTCTTGGGCTCTAGGAAAACTTAAAATGTCTTAGGGAGGAAGCAATGGGATAAGTGTTATCTAAATGGAACCTGCGTTATCTACAAGCTTGCTAGCACCTATATAAACCCCTAACGGTCTAGAATTTGAAATTCTTCCTTCTCCTCCTCTCTCCTCTTTAGCTTCCAATTGCTAAGGTTTGGGTATGAGCCATTAGAGGCACAAGACTTCTGATGCTTGCTTTCTGAAGACCAACAAAGAAGGAATATTAGTTTATTTGCTATAATAATCTTAAGGTATGTATTTTCTAATAAGTGTTTCTTAATTTCAAAATAGCAACATACTTCTAGGGTTATTGATACTCAATAGTTGTTTGCAAATCATAATGATAACATAGATCCTTTAGGTTGCATGTAAACTTAGTGTTTAAGTTTTTCAGCCAAAATAAGATTTTTGTAACCTATAAAACCCATCAGTGGTATTATAGCCATTATTCTCATTGATCTGGCACAAAGTTGAATAGATCAAAGTATGGTTTATAGAAACTAAACTTCAAGGAGGCAATTTTTGAAATCCACTAGGGTCTTGAAACACTAACCTCCACTCTCATTTTTTGATTTTTGCAAGGGTTTTAGAAACCCTAGCCTCCTTTGCCCATTTTCAAAAAATAAGGAGTCCCTTTTAGGGTTTACCTTGTTTCCTTATTTGTTATTTTAAAAGCCTTCAAATTTGAACAATTAAAATCTGATAAACCCTAGCCTATTTTCGAAAAGTAAGGGCTTAAGATTAGGATTAAATTTGAATTATTTTATTAACTGGTTAATTGTAAATATTTAATCCATAATGATTTAATTAGTTTAATTAATTGTTTAATAAAAACATAAATATTAAATCAAAATTGGTTTATTTTTAAGTTAAATTAATTTTTTATATTAATTTCAAAATTTTAATTTAAACCTAGTATTTTAGAAAAGTTTTAAAATACACCTTATAATATATATAATTAAAAGATTAATATAGTATATGTATAAAACAAGTCATTCAAATAGCTATTACACCTCATTCACAAAGTCATACTATAAGGGGAGTTTAAGAAAGCAACCATTAAAATGACTGTCATTGGGTATCCACACCTATCCACCCCTCTTTTTTATGGTGGAGGGTCGTTAGCTGGACGGATTTGATAAGATGTAATCTCATTAATAAGTATAATGATATAAAGTACCTAAACCATTTTTTAAAATTGCACTCTTAGTTACTTTAGGAAAAATATGAAAAGTATGCTAATCCATGAAAACGCACATCATCATTTATATGTCGTTTGTGGAGGGTGTGTGGTTGTGACAACCCGAAATCTTCATTCGGTAAAACCCTAGAGTCAATCATTTCAAATTATAAGTCAAGTTCACTTTTATTTGTTTTTAGAAAATTTAAAGTTCGTTTGATTATTTTAATAAGTAATCTTTAAACGAACGGGTGAAAGGAAATGCCGTCTTGGGTCTTGAAATTTCAAGACCGCAAGTATCACTTAGTTAAGAAATTCACGGCCAAACTTTTATGTTTGGGCCAAAAATTTCTCCAAAACCGTAAACTCATGCCTTAAGCATGAGCTTACTCCCTAAAGTGCCTCATTTCTTTCTTGAAATCTCAAGAGTAAACTCCCAAACTCTCTCAAGTAGCATCCCGGTTTTTCTTCAAAATCTTCAAATCTAGTAAGTGTTTCTAGCTTTCTTAAGTTGTTATGACTTAATCTAGTGTTTTAACACACTTCTAACTGTGAAATCCTTCCAAAAGGGTTAATCTTCAATTTACACCAAGAACACACACTTGTGTTCTTGGCCTTTTGGACCTTTTCAAGCTTCTAACTTGTAAGTGCTTCTATCCTAGAGTCTTACAAGCTTTGTTACACCTCTACACATCTAGAAATAGTCCAAGAACACCAAGATCAAAGGTGTTTATGGTCCAAGAACACCTTGGACCGTAAACCCTATTTAGGGTGCCAAAGTGTGCTTTATCTTATCCTAAGCCTTAGGTATTAACTTAGAATCCTTCCTTGATGTGTTTAGCACATGAAAACCACCAAAATCCCTCATTTATATGTGTTTACGGTTTGGGGATCTCCCAAAACCGTAAACACCCCAAAGAGGTGTAAAAATGGCCCTAGTCCCTTCACAAGCTTAGGAAACCAGCCTAGATTTATTCCTTGTTATGCTTGGGACTTGAAAACATCAAAATACCTTAGTCCATAAGAGTTTACGGTAGTAAACTCATGGAGAAATGGTCCATGGACTGTAAACTCCATTTAGGAGTGTATTGATGCCACAAAACATTTCCTAGGGCCTAAAACATGAAGTAGGAATGCTTGGAATGGCTTAGAAGACTTCAAACCAACAAATGGTCAAAAGGTTATGAGCTTACGACCGTAAACTCAAGAGTTTACGAACGTAAACTCAATGGGATATGGTCTATGGGGAGTAAACTCATATTAGGGGTTCCCTTGAACCCTAAAACCCAATAGCCTTTCCCTACAACACTTAGATGCACTTCTTAGCACTTTTAACACTTATACAAAGTGTTTATCATGCCCTAGGATGTCTTACCTTTGTTTATTAGTTGTTTAGAGACTAATTGGGTACACATATGTGATATTATATGTTATCTAGGATCATAGAGTGTGTACAAGTCTTCACTTGACACCTAGCATCCTATTTCAGCCCGTTCATCCCAACCACTTGGTACATGTGAGTTCATACCCCTTAATTAACCTTTTTAAATGTTTTTAAATGCTTTTAAATGCTTTATGGGGGGATACAAGTTGAAACATGCTAGTTATTAAATCAATCACATGTGATTAATAACTAGCATGCAAATAGATTTACTACACTTTTAGCGGTTTTACCAAACAGATTACTTCAAATGACTTTCCAAAACATTTTTACTAGTTTACAACTCTTTATCATACTGTCTTACATACTTAATGGTTCTTTTCAAAACTCGGTTATAGTTGTGTTTCCAAAACAAAGGATTCATTATACTTTAAACTGTTCTGATCAAATAAACTATTTTCAAACTGTTTTACAAACTGACATCAAGTCACATTTTTTAGTTCTTAAACTCTTCAAAGGTTTTACAAAACTTCTTTTATACTTTTATATTTTCAATTGGATGCCTAGATATGTATAGTTATATAAGTAATGTTTGAAGGGCTTGGGAAGGCTAACCCGCCTTATTTCCTTTTCCCCGTTGGGATGTGGTCTGGTAGGATATCGGGTATCCGTACGAAGGTCGTTTAACTACTAGTTATATATCATGTGTACATATATAGTCATAAAGGTTCTCCCAGTCAATTCAATACCCTTGGGTAGCAAGGTTATACTTCCATGTTCATACGTACAAGTTATATTACTAGTAAACTACAATAGGCGTAGTTTAGGGTTTTACTAATACTAATACTAGAACAATGAATCATACAAAGAGTCAGTTCATACATGAGTCATAATACATAGTGATGAGAAACAAACATAATATATAGTGATGAGAAACAAACATAATACATAGTGAAGAGAAACAAACATATAACATAGTGATGAGAAACAAACATAATACATAGTGATGAGAAACAAACATACATGCTAGACAGAGGAAGAACACACAATACAGCTAGCACATACATTACATATACATTACAATCAGTTATGTGAGCCATTAAATGGGTCATGGCACTACCTGCCATGACCGTTTTTGTGTCCAGAATCTCCTTAATTGGGGAGCGTATGAGTTTGCGTATAGATCTATACTGGATTGACTATCCTACACCTTGCTGCTCGCTACAGTGGGACTTGCAAGTCTACGGGTGCCAAATGTCATTTCTTACGGCGTCTTACATCGTCGTTTTACTATTGAGTCGGTAGCAGGATACAGGCTGATCACATGTTACTTTAAATTTATTTGGTTTAAGGTAGTTAGTATAGCAGTAGTCACTTATTATAAAACTACAGTACATTATTATTTCCCCATTACATTCACTTCGTGAACATTCACACGATGCACGTTAATGTAAATACTATATTTTTGGTTAATGATAGTTAGATTTGGGAAAATACACACTCTTACAAGAGACACATACACAGATACTAGATGCCTTGGTAGAAGGATACTTTTAGTAGGAAACATATGGTTTTCTAGGATGTTCAAAACTTTTTCATACTTACAATTCATATACACACAAATACTTACATTTCACATACATACAAATACTTACATACAAATTAAGACACTAAAATACTTATGATCTCACCAACTTTAAAGCTGATACTCTCTTTCAAAATAACTTGTATCCTCAGGTCAACAGTAGACAGGTACCGATGCAAGGTTTAGAGAAGATGGAGCTCGTTCAAGACTCATCTTTCATTTTGATTTATACTTTAGTGTCTATTAGACATATCAGAACACTTGTATTAAAATTATATTATTAATGCAATGGAAGATTTTGTTGCTTGTTTACTACTATTCATTGTTGTGATACTGTACATGACGTCCTCCGCCCCAAAACGTTTCCGCCGTTCATGGTTTTGGGGTGTGACAGTGGTTAACCGACACACTAATAAGGACTATAAAGAGATATGATGGGCATCTTAAAAATTATCATTTTTGATGGAGCATGTATGGTTAACGGGTATATGAATGTGAGATGATAAATTACATCGAGGTTGTCAAGCAGGTTTGCATGGTTATTCACATCTCGTTTGTGATCCTCAGCATCCCAACCACAAAAGTGAGAGCATAATCCGAGATTAAACATGTGATTAATAAGATTCAATAAATTTTTAAAAATCTAGGAGTTTCATAAGATTGGAATTGGTTAAATCCTTACCTACCTAAAATAGATTCATTTTATATTACGACATCCTTCTTCAAAGTTTGAATCGAAAATATGGATCCTAGCCTTAATTCAAATTTTAGGTTAATAATTAAGGATTAATATCAACTAACTTATGTTATATAAATGAAATCATACATTGAACAGTTAGATATAATGAATGTCATTTTCTCAAGGGAGCAAGCCATTGATTTGGTTCTTCTTTTGCTTCCAAAGACATATCAGTTCATTGAGAACTTTATATGAGGAATATCGACGCGATCCTAATTAATATGACCCAAATGTTGATTATTGCTAAAGCAAAAATGCTTAAGAGCACATCTAAAGCATATATACTTATTGGGTCTACTTCCAAGGTTTCCATGGACATTAAATGGTGACAATGGTGGTCTTGAAAAGATTTCTCTTCCCAATAGAAAGGGGTCGTCCAAGATCAAATCGTTTGATCATATGGTAAAAGGAAAAACTACTTTTAGGATCATTCCATGTGTTAACCCCAAAGAGTCCATTTGTTTCTACTACCAACTGAAGGGAGATTGGAAACGAAGCTGCCCAAAGTACCTAAAAGATCATAGAGATAGTAAGGTCAAGTCGTGTTACTCTACTTCAGGTACATCCATTATCCGACTCCATTGTTTTATAAGTTCCTATTCGTAGACTCTTAAAACATGATGTGATGATAACATTTTGATGGTATTAAAGGAGCTATGAGGAAGAAAGAAGCTTGAGCAAGGTGAGCTAAATTTGATCATGAGAAATGGACTTTGGTTACACGGTTCAAAGATTATACTTTAGAGCTACTACTAAGGAGTCGGGATAATTTAATAGATTTCTATCAGTCTTCGAAGATGTCTAGAAACATAGTTTTCATTTTATGTGTTGTAAGGACCAGTTCCAACTTTTCACTTATTTTCAATAAAAGTGAAATTTTGGTTTATTTGGTTGCCTTATTTTACATTTCCTTGCAGGTGCATTTATGAAAAGTGTTGGTTACGTTTCTAATTAGCAAAATTAATTATGGATTTAATTCTTATGATATCGCTTGTTGTATTTTCATATTTAAACAAGTGAAACGAATTCTCAATACCAAGTTTAAAATTGGACAAGAACTTGGAGTCATGCAATTCGAATTGTGTGATGCATGAGAATCTTGGTTATTGGAAAGTTATGACTAATTCATTGATCACATGTTTATGTGAGTCAAGTGAACGACTAATGGATCTAGTACATGTTGATATGGACTATTCAGATCCACCACAAAGGACGATAACTCAATTCGTCATGATTTTCTGATGTTTCTGTAAATATGGTTGTGTTTATAAGATTAAGCATAATTCTGATAATTTGAAAAGTAACAAAATGAATAGAACGATTTGTTAGGCAAAAAGATAAATGTTTCTCCAATCTGAAAGGAAAGGATAATATTTTAGTACCATATTTTATGATCATCTTAGTGATTATGGATTTATATCACAATTGATCCTCAAAGAACATCTTAGTGCAATTATATGACTAAGAAGAGGAATCAAACATTGTTGGAAATGGGTCGATAATAGATAAGGCGTACTTTGTTCGAATCAAGTTTTAGAGTCATACTCTAGTAACTATAAATCGTATCTTGAAACTCTTTTCAAAGTAAGAAGGTTGAAAACACATCGAAATATGTGGATTAAAACTGTTTTTTTACTCTAACACATGTAGAATTGGATTTGTGACGTTTTTGTTAATCGAGAAACAAAAGATAAACTGAGACCTATTCTGTGAAGTGTTTTCTTTTCAGGAATCCACACAAACTTTTGAATACTTGTTTTAGCTCGTCAAGGAACGTCCATTGAGAGAAAACTCATACGTCAAGAAGTTAGTGGGAGTCGCATTGGTCTTAAGAGTTTTAAAAGTCAACTAACAATAAACCTTTTAGTTATCACTAGAACACGACATCAGGTTGATTATCTGTCGTGTTTGGTTAACACATTCTTATTTATGTGCACTTCTAGTTGAGTTGAAAATGCTTATGAGTTATGTGTTTTTCTTTAAACTACAAAAGCAAAGCACGTTGGTCAGTGAACGCGCATTGATTAATTTGGGTGACTTGCAAACAACATGGAAGAACTAGTAGGCCCTTGAGCTACTAGAGGGAAATAAATTTAGAAATAGAAAAGTTTAGTCCATGAAGGAAAGATGAATTTGAATTTGGTTTTGTCCTAAACCTTGTCTTATGATTGTAGGTCAGAAATGATAGATTCACCGGGATGGGAATGTATGCACCATAAAATCTAGGTGGCAAAGGTTTCACTCTAATTTATGAGAATGATTATCAGGAAATACTTTCTCTAGTAGATTTTAAAGATTTGATAAAGATCAATATGGATATTGGTCATGTTAATTGCGTTCTCAAATTCACAATATGATTACGACATCCCACTTCATATTTTGAATTGTGAAGGATGGAAAGGAGTTGTTTGAACTTTCAAGACATAAATTTGTAACTTTTATTATCTATAAGTTTTGTCATGGTTTAAACACACACACATCTGTCCAATGAAGGTGTATAAGCCTAAGAAGTCTATTTGGAGACTTATCAAAGCATCGCTAACAGAAAAATATACATCAATAATAATGTCAAGAGTATTGATTTCTAGAAGTCCAACTAATTTATTGGTACATGTCAAAGCTAGTGGGAGCATAATTGTTATGCTTGTATTGCATGTTGACAATAATGTTCGTAGGGAACAAAGTTTTCAACTTACGAATTGCAAAGTTTGGGAATTGTTTCACTATAATAGGCTTAAGGGAGAGGGCACTCACACTTCTTTTTGAATCTAAAGGTTTAGATTGTATAGTTTATAGAACTTAGTCATAAACATATATGAATATCATGTTGAAATGGTTCAACGTAGGAAATTAAATATATGAAATATTATAGCAGGAAACTGAACATATATCAAATCCTTATGTGAGACATAATAAATAAATTCCTATATGCTTTTGATATAGGATCCATTACATATGCTATAATATCCACTTGTTCTAATTTTTCAAATGCTTAGAACATGGTGAGAAAAAGGACTAGAACTTTGTGTGTGACTACAGTTGTTAAAAAAATTGTAAACAACATTATAAGGTTATAGCAAAAGACTAGTTGTTTGTGGATAGTTAGGAGTATGATATTAATTTGGATGGAATATAGTTGCATGATTCTGGATTAAGTTGGTTCTTGATCAAAATTAATGGTCAAATGGAAATATGCAAATGTTTTCATAATGGGAGATGGTTGAAAAGTCTACATGTGAGTTTGGAAGCTTCAATGCAAGAGAAGTGTTCAAAGGGTGTACCTTGAATTTGAACTTTCATTACCATGGAATTGTTTCTAGTAACAAATTTTCAATGGGATACTCTGTAATATCAAAGACTCAATCTTTGAGACTATGAAATCTTGATATCACAGGAGATTAATGCATGTTAAGTTGGAATTCCATCATATCTTGGATAGTGATAAGAATTTGAAATTATGAAATAAGCATCGTTTGGAATAATGTCCAGTTGATCTGTTCACAAAGGAAGGACCATAGAGAGGCATAGTATGCATGTTCATAACATGGCATGACTGATGTTTGATTCAATTATTTAGTTGATTACTCGAAACATTATGCAATAAATAAAGTCGTAATTATTGTGGTGATTAAATAATAAAGATGATTTATATTCAATAGCTTTGAGACCATAGTTAACTAGTTTATTATTGTGTTTCACTTTGCATGTTTTTACTTACTGAATAATTTGATTGTTCGATGCTCCACAGTTGCTCATACTTTAGTAAGTAAGTAGTGAATGAAGATTGCCATAAATTCGAATGTAGATTGTGCAAAGAGTTTAGACATAGCAATTGTATTGGTACAATGTTCATGAGTACTTAGAAAATGTAGTTTTGAGTATTGGATAAACCCACGCTTACAGAATTACTTCATGGATTCTATCACGAGTAGTTTTAAGACGATAATATATGATATTATTGAACAAAAGATATATGAGTTGTAATTTACAAGTCGGTTGTACATTGGTTTTGTGAAAACGCATCAGTAACATCATGTTATAAAACGTAGTGTCATGTATGATTTGGTGAGTAAATGATACAAGCATATGAGTCAAATTTTATTCATTCCTTTTGCGCAAATAGGAAAAGTGATATTTGTGGGCCCTTCAATGATTTAGTGTTGACTTATAGTGATGGGCCCAATCAGGACTAAATTGGTGTGTTCAATTAGAAGTGTTATGCCGTCATCGTAAATCGGAAAATCAGGAAACAAAATTTGGATAGTGAGATTGATTCTAATCCATGTCTCATATCCATACTATATCCTGTAGGATGAAGGAATATTTGATCACTTATTTAAAGACCAATATCTAAGATCAGAGTTTGGCAGTTGCTTTGGAAAGCACTATTTGCTGTTTGATTTAGAAGTTATAGATGTAATTTAGTTTTAGATTTATCCAAGTGGGAAACTATTGGATTAAGTTTCTAAGACAATAAATAAATTATTATAATATTTAATTATTAGCAAAGTCCTTTTGGGTTGCCCTCAAACCTAGTAATTCACTGTTATGCTTTTTGGAGAAAGAGGGAAAGAGAGAAAGAGAGTGAGAGAGAGAGAGAGAGAGACTGATTTATTAATTTATTATATGATTAATAAATTAGTTAGAACTCAAAAAAATGATTTATTAATATATTATGAGAATAATATATTAATTATAAATAGTATTGTTTAATTAGAATTGGTCAGAAATTAATTGGAATTAATTTTGGGATTAATTGGATTAATTAAAAGTAGAATGACTAAAGGTGAAAATGTTCAAAAGTCGAACATTGACCAATTATAGAACCTCACATGACGCGGACGGCATCTAGAGACGTTTCTAGAGGTATTCTTGGGCTCTAAGGAAGCTTAGAATGCCTTAGGGGGGAAGCAATGGGGTAAGGGTTATCTAAATAGAACTTGCCTTATTTACAACCTTCCTAGCACCATTATAAACCCCTAAAGGTTTAGAATTTCAAAATCGTCATTCTAAGAGCCTTCAATTTGAAATTCTTCCTTCTCCTTATCTCTCCTTTTTAGCTTCCAATTGCTAGGGTTTGGATGTGAACCATTAGAGGCACGAGACTTCTGGTGCTCGCTTTTTGAAGACCAAAAAAGAAGGAATATTAGTTTATTTGCTATAATAATCTAAAGGTATGTATTTTCTAAGAACGCTTTCTTAATTTCAAAATAGCAACATTGTAACGACCCAATTTTCACGTCCAAAAATTTCGTTATAAAACATTACATAAAAGCACTAATAGTTAAAACATTGTTTAATTAAACCAATTCACATCGAAAACCAAATTGAAAACCACAACATTCGATCAATCAAATATCAGAGTATCAATCCCAGAATAAACTCATAACTGCGGAAACAAGAGAGTGTGTGTGTGTGACATGCTGCTACCGCACCGGCTACTTTCCCCTAGCTGAGAAGGTACCTGAAACCAAAACTGAAAACCGTAAGCACGAAGCTTAGTGAGTTCCCCCACTGTACCACATACTATATAATCTCATAACATACACATATTTTCAGGCATATTTGGGTGCGCGACCTACCCCCTTCGGCCCTCTCGACCGGATATTGCCTAGCATATCTGGGAGCTGGCCTCCCCTTCGGTCCTCTCGACCGGATACTGCCTAGCATATCTAGGTGCTGGCCTCCCCTTCGGTCCTCTCGACCGGATACTGGGGAACTATTTCTCCCCTCTACTACTACTACATAACATGTATCACAATATCATAATCTATCTAACATGGCTGGGTATGACTACCCTTTCGGCCCTACCGACCAGATATCTCGAGGACTATCTCCCCCTACTGTCACTAGCACATAGCATCATATCATACTAGCACATAAACACAACACATGTAGTAGTAATCCCTAGATGAATATCACAGAGACAATCATCTACATACAACTCCTATTGGTGGGCCGACATTGTGGCCGTAGACCCACCGCTACTGGAAGGTAACTCACCTCGAAGTAGCTGCTGATCTCATCGGGAACTGACTGTCTACTGCTGCTGTTGCTCCGGAAATCCTCCGGCTGCAATTCCCACAACATACTCAATCAAACACTGCTAACTGCCCTTTGGGTAAAATGACCATTTTACCCCTGATCATGCCCTAAGTCAAAGTCAGAGTCAACTTTCAGTTGACCCGACTCGCCGAGTTGGCTTTCCAACTCGCCGAGTCCTACCCAAACGATTGTCCTGAATCCCGTTTCTACTCGTCGAGTTAGGCGACGACTCGAAGAGTTCTCCTTCTAAACTGATATTCAAGTCCTTCATCCTACTCGCCGAGTTGTATGAACAACTCGTCGAGTTCATCTTCATCCGATGAACACTTATGTTAAGACTCGCCGAGTTGTATGAACAGCTCGCCGAGTCTATCTTCATCCGAAGAACACTTATGTTGCGACTTGCCGAGTTGTATGAACAACTCGCCGAGTCTGTTCTTGATCTAAGGAGATTGCCTTGAACTCGCCGAGTCAGGGCATTGACTCGCTGAGTTCCTCCATAGATGAGTTCAGCTTCCGATTCACTGAGTCACACCCCGTGACTCACTGCTCACTCGACACTACGAAAAGGGGACAAACTCGGAGACTCGCGAACCGACTCGCCGAGTCAGATGAACGACTCGCCGAGTCGTTACCATGCAATTACTATATGGTCGATTCTGCTTGAATCCAGTCCATGCCATTTACAGATCTGGGTTCTTAGAGCATGAATGACACGTAAAGTTTCCAAATTTACGTGTAGATACTCACCAATGAGGGATTTAGGGCTCAAAATGCCTCAAAAGGGTAGATCTAGGGTGAACAAGCAACATGGGTCCATAAAGGTAACAAATCTGAGCTCCTGGAGCTCAATCTTGCCTAGATCTAGAGGCCAATCAACTTATTACGACTTATATTGCACATACAAGCTTGGGGATTGGCTCAAGAAGGACTTAAATGAACTAATAAGCATAGAAACATGGGGAAGACGGGTTATACCTCAAAGGAACTGCTGAGAGAGCACAAAGATGCTTGGATTCCTTCCCTTCCTCTTGACCTACTTCCCTTTTGCCTCAAAACCTTCAAGATCACATAACAATTGCTTCAAACTCTAAATGAACAACTTAGAACGAGGGTTGGAAGCTCTGGGGGGTGAATGGGGGCTGGCTTGGGGCAAATATGTTGTTTAAATAGGGTGCAAACCCCTGAAACTTAGGGTTTCACCCAACAACTATGACTCGCCGAGTCCAGGATATGGACTTGCCGAGTCGCCAACTTAAATGTGTCCCGGGTCCCGCATCTACTCGGCGATTCGGACCTATGACTCGCCGAGTCCAAGGCTAAAAGAAGAGAAATACTCAAATAAGATTTACGTACCAGGAACCAGGTGCTACAAATCTCCCCTACTTATTTTAGACTTCGTCCTCGAAGTCTGCTGCTCGATCCTGAAACAGCTCGGGGTAATGCTCCATCATCTCGTCCATCGGCTCCCAAGTCCATTCCGAACCCTTGCGGTGCTGCCATTGCACCTTCACTAGCTCCACCCTCTTGTTCCTCAAATCCTTCGACTTCCTGTCGAGGATTGCGACTGGGCGCTCAATGTAATTCAGGCTGTCATCAACCTGAATGTCCTCTAACGGCACAACCGCTGAATCATCCACTAGGCACTTTCGCAGCTGAGAAACATGGAAAGTGCTGTGGATCTGGCTGAGCTCGGCTGGCAGATCCAACCTATACGCCACCTTGCCCACCCGGGCTACGACCTTGAACGGTCCGATGAATCTCGGGCCCAACTTGCTCCGCTTCCTGAATCGAATGATGCCTTTCCAAGGCGACGCCTTCAGGAGAACCATATCCCCGACTTGGAACTCCAAGTCGGATCGACGCTTGTCGGCGTAACTCTTCTGTCGACTCTGAGCAGTCTGAAGCCTGCTCCGAACCTGCTGGATCCTCTCGATCGTCTTGACCACCACTTCGGTGCTCCCCATGACTCTCTGGCCAACTTCACCCCAGCATATCGGGGCCCTACACCTCCGACCGTACAACATCTAAAATGGGGGACGATCAATACTCGTGTGGTAGCTGTTGTTGTACGAGAACTCGGCCAAAGGAAGATAGGTATCCCAGCTACCACCGAAATCCAACACGCATGCCCGCAGCATATCCTCCAAAGTCTGGATGGTCCGCTCGCTCTGACCATCCGTCTGCGGGTGAAAAGCGGTGCTAAAATGCAAACGAGTGCCCAACTCGTCATGAAATCTCTTCCAAAATCTAGAAGTAAAACGCACATCCCTGTCCGAGATAACCGATACTGGCACCCCGTGCCGCGCCACGATCTCCCTGATATAGATGTCGGCCAATTTCTCGGCCGATATGCTCTCCTGAATCGGGATAAAGTGAGCACTCTTGGTCAATTGATCCACGATGACCCAAATCGAATCCACTCCACGCGCGGTCCTGGGAAGCTTTGTGATAAAATCCATCGTGATATCTTCCCATTTCCACAGTGGAATATCCAACGGCTGCATCTTGCCATGCGGCCTCCGATGTTCGGCCTTGACCTTCCTGCAGGTCAAGCAGCGCTCAACGTACCATGCCACATCCCGCTTCATGCAGGGCCACCAATAATCTAGGTGAAGATCCCTATACATCTTCGTCGCCCCGGGATGAATAGAGAATCGGGACTTGTGCGCTTCCTCCATCAAAATCTGGCGCACGCCTCCATGATACGGCACCCACACCCTACGGTGTAGTGTCAATAGTCCCCAGCTATCGTAATCAAAGGAGGAAGCCTGGCCCACCACACGCTCGCTCTTTTGATGCTCCTCCCTGATAGCCTTCTGTTGAGCCTTCCGAATTCGCTCCAACAGGGGAGTCACCACGGTCATCCTCATGCAAACGTCCCTGATCGGCGCCGCCTTGCGGCTAAGCGCATCGGCTACCACATTGGCCTTCCCCGGGTGGTAGAGGATCTCGCAATCATAATCCTTTACCACGTCCAACCACCGACGCTGCCTCATATTCAGATTCGGTTGATCCATGAGGTATCTCAAACTCTTGTGGTCCGTGTAGATGGTACATCGAACCCCGTAGAGGTAATGCTGCCAAATCTTGAGGGCAAAAACCACCGCCCCCAACTCCAAATCATGTGTCGGGTAGTTCGCCTCGTGAGGCTTGAGCTGCCTCGAAGCGTAAGCAATGACATGCCCCATCTGCATCAGTACCGCGCCCAACCCGGAAATGGACGCGTCGCAGTATACCACAAAATCCTCTACGCCCTCTGGCAGGGCTAAGATCGGCACCTCACACAGTCTCTGTCTCAGCGTCTCAAACACAGCCTGCTGCTCGGGTCCCCACCGAAAGACCACGGCTTTCTTCGTCAGCCGCGTCAGGGGTACGACTATCTTGGAGAAATCCTGAATAAATCTCCGATAGTAGCCTGCTAATCCCAGGAAACTCCGAATCTCAGATGGAGACTTCGGAACCTCCCATCTCATCACGGCCTCGACCTTGGCCGGATCGACCAAAATCCCGTTCTGGTTGACAAGGTGTCCGAGAAATTGCACCTCGCGCAACCAAAACTCACACTTGGAGAACTTGGCATACAGACTCTCCCTCCTCAGGGTCTCCAACACCTCTCTCAGATGCTCCTCATGCTCGTCCTGAGTCTTGGAATAAACCAAGATGTCATCGATAAAGACTATCACAGAACGATCCAGCATCGGTCTGCATATGCAGTTCATGAGGTCCATGAACGCGGCAGGAGCATTGGTGAGCCCAAACGGCATCACCACAAACTCATAGTGGCCATAGCGTGTCCGAAACGCGGTCTTCTGCGTATCCTCCTCCCTAACCCTCATCTGATGATAACCCGAACGCAAATCAATCTTGGAGAACCAAGATGCTCCCTGAAGCTGGTCAAAGAGGTCATCAATCCTCGGGAGCGGGTAACGGTTCTTCATCGTTACCTTGTTCAGCTCCTGGTAATCTATACACATCTGATGCGACCCGTCCTTCTTCTTCACGAACAAAATTGGGGCTCCCCAAGGTGAACTACTCAGTCGAATGAATCCCTTGTCTAACAGCTCCTGCAGCTGTCTAGACAACTCTTGCATCTCAGGAGGAGCCAACCGATACGGTGCCTTGGCTATCGGGGCCGCACCAGGAACAAGGTCAATCCTGAACTCCACCTGTCGCTCCGGAGGTTTCCCAGGAAGCTCCTCCGGGAAAACATCTCCAAAATCTCAAACCACCGGAACCTCGCTCACTGTCGCCTTACCCGCCTCCCGGGTATCCATCACAGACGCGACATATCCTACGCATCCCTGCTGAAGGTAGCATCTCGCCCTTGCTGCTGAACATACTGCGGGTCCACACTGCGGCCTCTCGCCATGAATCACTAACTCTCCCCCGCTTGGGGTCCTGACCCGCACTAGCTGCTGCGCGCAATCTATCACTGCCCCATTAGGGCTCAACTAATCCATGCCAATAATCACCTTGTTCCCACGCAGCGGAATGGGAACCAGGACTACTAAGTAGCGCTCCTCGAACAGATGCAATACACAATCCCGAAACACCATCGATGCTTGCACTGATCGATCATCAGCAATCTCTACCTCCAGAGGGCAATCCAACATACCCGAAGACTCAGGAAACTTCCTAAAACATATATATACATACGGAGCACATATCAATATCATAACATCATAAAAATAAAAGAGAGAGAAAGAATCATACCCGTCACCACATCGGGTGCGGCGCGTGCCTCCTAGGTAGTCAACTGAAATGCTCGGCTCCTCACCACCGGAGCCTCTGCCTTGCCCTGCCGGGCATCCGTGATCCGCAGGGTCGCTGGAGCTGGCGCCTTCACCGGCGCTGAAACTGTCAACTGGGGGCAATTGGCCTTCTTGTGGCCCCTCTGGTTGCAGTGGAAACACAACAACTCCGATGTCTGAATAACTGCTATCGGAGCAGTGCAATCCCTGCTAAAGTGCCCAGGCTTGCCGCACTTGTAGCAGCCTGATGATCCCAACCGGCACGCTCCCTCGTGCGTCTTGCCGCATTTCCTGCAGCGTCCCCGTCCCTGCTGACCTTTCGGCCCCGCATCTGATCCCTTAGGCTTCTTCCTCGAAGCCCCTCCTGACTGACCCTCTTCTGCCTTCCGTTTCCAGATGTGCTCCAAATCTATCTCCCTCTCCCTCGCCCTGGCAATCATGGAGTCCAGGGTAGGGCAAGCCGAAAAGCTAACATGCTCCCGGATGTCAACTCGTAGCATGTCATGATAACGGGTCCTCCTCATATCCTCGTCACCAACATACTGGGGTACCAACAAACCCCTCTCTCGAAACTTGGCGGTGATCTCCGCCACAGTCTCCGTCGTCTGTCTCATGTCTAGAAACTCCCTGGCCAGCTGCTGAAGCTCGACAGTCGGCGCAAACTCTGCCCTGAACCTGGTCACAAAGTCCAACCAGGTCATTGCCTCGATAGCTGAGGCTCCCACCGAGTCACCCACTGACTCCTACCAATCCTGGGCTCGGTCCCGTAAACACCCTGCTGCATACCTCACCTTCGACCCCTCGGGGCAGAAGCTAGTCAACTGTGTAGACTCGATGTCTGCAATCAATCGCCTGGCAGCAATGGGGCCTTTCACCCCATGGAAATCCGGCGCACCACTGCCCCTGAAGTCCTTGAAGGACAGTGTGCGAGATCCCGACTGGCTAGATGCCATATCACTCATGAATGCCTGAAGGCAATCCTCCATCAACTCGATGATCCCTTCCTTGATTGACCCAAAGAGGATGGGGGTCGACTCAAGGATGCCTCGGGTGATCTCTGACATGATGAACTCGCGTAGTCCCTCATCTACCGGCTCGGAACCTGATCCCGAACCTGACCCCTCTCCTGAACCGCCATCTACCGGCCTCGATCGAAGTACCACCATTCTGCAATACATAATACAATCATTAGTGATATTGATACTTCCTGAGGGATCACTGCTACTTACAAGTTCCCTGGTCTTATCTTGGCCTTCCTTGGTTCGGGTACGGATCCTCTGCTTTCAGTAGTGCGGGCCCATACTACCTTCCACATCTATCCGTACCTTCTTCAAGGAATGCCTCGACTCCACCAGATCCCTTTCACTACTGCTGATCACTGCTATACTCATCCTAGGCTTGCCCTAGGAAAATCTCTGATTCTACTCTATCTAGTCCTCAGCTGCTACAGGCCTCCTTGTAATGCCAATTAGTCATTTCCCAAATATCATCACATGTGACGAGGCTCAGATAATCCTTCGAGTACACGACTCGTCCCTACAACGGTTGGACTCAAACGAGAGCTGCGCAGTAGGATCAAATCCGACACTCTAAGATTATTCAACCCTGATCACATGTGACGTGACATATTCGCTTAATGGCTAACTCCCATTATTCAGAGTCCCACATAGCACGAAGAAAGCAACATTCAGACAAGGGTAACAATCTCAATCAACTCTATCCGCTTACAGGAATTGAGTTAGCATAAAGTGCTAAACTCATACTATCAGGCATAACCTAATCAGGCTATCCTACTTACTGTCTACTCAATATCTAGCATGCAATTCTCATACAATTGAAACACATAAAGCAGGCACATAAGGCATCACTCCTAGATCCTTAGTCCTATTGTAGCATGCTGCTCTACAAAAGCTGATAAACATAACATAAACTTGTATGGGTACTTTGGGGAATACTTACTTGAGCTCGGCCGGTCGCACACATCACACACTTCGTTCTTTCTCAAAACTCTTTCACAATTTTAAAAAACATTTTCTTTTAGAAAATCTTTTAATCCCTTGATTTGAGTCCAGACACCCCCGAAGGTGTGTCCGGATCCCTCAAACCAGGGCTCTGATACCAACTTGTAACGACCCAATTTTCACATCCAAAAATTTCGTTATAAAACATTACATAAAAGCATTAATAGTTAAAACATTGTTTGATTAAACCATTTCACATCGAAAACCAAATTGAAAACCACAACATTCGATCAATCAAATATCAGAGTATCAATCCCAGAATAAACTCATAACTGCAGAAACAAGAGAGTGTGTGTGTGTGGCATGCTGCTACCGCGCCGACTCCTTTCCCCTAGCTGAGGAGGTACCTGAAACCAAAACTGAAAACCGTAAGCATGAAGCTTAGTGAGTTCCCCCACTGTACCACATACCATATAATCTCATAACATACACATATTGTCAGGCATATCTGGGTGCCCGACCTACTCCCTTCGGCCCTCTCTACCGGATATTGCCTAGCATATCTGGGCGCTGGCCTCCCCTTCGGTCCTCTCGACCGGATACTGCCTAGCATATCTGGGTGCTGGCCTCCCCTTCGGTCCTCTCGACCAGATACTGGGGAACTATTTCTCCCCTCTAATACTACTACATAACATGTATGACAATATCATAATCTATCTAACATGGCTGGGTATGACTACCCCTTCGGCCCTACCGACCGGATATCTCGGGGACTATCTCCCCCTACTGTCACTAGCACATACCATCATATCATACTAGCACATAAACACAACACAGGTAGTAGTAATCCCTAGATGAATATCACAGAGACAATCATCTACATACAACTCCTATTGGTGGGCCGGCATTGTGGCCGTAGACCCACCGCTACTGGAAGGTATCTCACCTCGAAGTAGCTGCTGATCTCATCGGGAACTGACTGTCTACTGCTGCTTCTTTTGCTCCGGAAATCCTCCGGCTGCAATTCCCACAACATACTCAATCAAACACTGCTAACTGCCCTTTGGGTAAAATGACCATTTTACCCCTGATCATGCCCTAAGTCAAAGTCAGAGTCAACTTTCACTTGACCCGACTCGCCGAGTTGCTTTTCCAACTCGCCGAGTCCCTACCCAAACGATTGTCCTGAATCCCGTTTCTACTCGTCGAGTTAGGCGACGACTCGACGAGTTCTCCTTCTAAACTGATATTTAAGTCCTTCATCCTACTCGCCGAGTTGTATGAACAACTCGTCGAGTTCATCTTCATCCGATGAACACTTATGTTAAGACTCGCCGAGTTGTATGAACAGCGCGTCGAGTCTATCTTCATCCGAAGAACACTTATGCTGCGACTCGCCGAGTTGTATGAACAACTCGCCGAGTCTGTTCTTGGTCTAAGGAGATTGCCTTGAACTCGCCGAGTCAGGGCATTGACTCGCCGAGTTCCTCCATAGATGAGTTCAGCTTCCGATTCACTGAGTCACACCCCGTGACTCACTGCTCACTCGACACTACGAAAAGGGGACAAACTCGGAGACTCGCGAACCGACTCGCCGAGTCAGATGAACGACTCGCCGAGTCGTTACCATGCAATTACTATATGGTCGATTCTGCTTGAATCCAGTCCATGCCATTTACAGATCTGGGTTCCTAGAGCATGAATGACACATAAAGTTTCCAACTTTACGTGTAGATACTCACCAATGAGGGATTTAGGGCTCAAAATGCCTCAAAAGGGTAGATCTAGGGTGAACAAGCAACATGGGTCCATAAAGGTAACAGATCTGAGCTCCTGGAGCTCAATCTTGCCTAGATCTAGAGGCCAATCAACTTATTACGACTTATATTGCACATACAAGCTTGGGGATTGGCTCAAGAAGGACTTAAATGAACTAATAAGCATAGAAACATGGGGAAAACAGGTTATACCTCAAAGGAACTGCTGAGAGAGCACAAAGATGCTTGGATTCCTTCCCTTCCTCTTGACCTACTTCCGTTTTGCCTCAAAACCTTCAAGATCACACAACAATTGCTTCAAACTCTAAATGAACAACTTAGAACGAGGGTTGGAAGCTCTGGGGGGTGAATGGGGGCTGGCTTGGGGTAGATATGTTGTTTAAATAGGGTGCAAACCCCTGAAACTTAGGGTTTCACCCAACAGCTGTGACTCGCCGAGTCCAGGATATGGACTCGCCGAGTTGCCAACTTAAACGTGTCCCGGGTCCCGCATGTACTCGGCGAGTCGGAGCTATGACTCGCCGAGTCCAAGGCTAAAAGAAGAGAAATACTCAAATAAGATTTATGTACCAGGAACCAGGTGCTACAAACATACTTTTAGGGTTCTTGATATTCAATAGTTGTTTGTAAATCTCAGTGAGAACTTAGATCCTTTAAGTTGCATGTAAACTTAGGGTTTAAGTTTTTCCGCCAAAATAAGATTTTTGTAACCTATAAAACTCATCAGTGAGAAGAGTCACCTCATATACATAGTCAAAATCCAACAACTTTCACATAGTCGAGGAATAGGTGCTAAATACTACCTAATCAACCATACAATATGAAACCTTAGTTCACCTACAAATTTAGCAAATTTAACCAAAAGTCAACCCAGGTCAAATTCAACACCCAAAGTTGTTAAGAAAAAGAGTTTAAACTTTGAACGATATTGAGATATGCATAATTAATTATACTTTAATGGATCTTTTAACGAAGCTCAATAATAACTGGAATGCAGAATAATAAGGAAGAGATATAACAACAAGTTAACTTAAAAATATAAATAAGTAAATAACACTTAGTTGAATCGTAACAAGGCTTGCAATCAAGACCAAGTTATTAAATGATGAACAACTAATGATAAAAGACCATCTGATAGAGAGACTTCTGTATTTTAATATAACGATTACACACATGAAAGATTATGGAAGCGGATATTTGTTTAGATTGATCAACAAGAGCATCTATTTGTAGGACAAAATAGCATGTGCTAAAATATAAAATAAGAGTGGCTTGGGCGACCCTACTCCACATGCCCATGACTATTTTGGGTAGTCTTCCAAGAAATGTCATCATAAAGTTGATCATTGTATTATCCGTTAAAAGACAGAAAATCCATCTTTATACTATGGTAGACTTCTCCACTTCGGTGTTGCTTAAAAACATACAAGACTCTTCGTTGAGCCTTAATTCCTCTCCGGTTCCTTTGAATCACCAGGTCTGTGGTATAGTTCACACACTTCAACTGCCGAGGGTCACTTTATGCCATAACAATTTCCCCCTAAGTGACCTCACAACGTTCACCTTTTACTTGTTGACTTTGAAGAACTTAATCAGGATCCACCAAAAAACTCTAAGTTGGAATATCTAATTGATTCTTGTTTGAATTTCATGCTTGACCTCATCAGTTTTATATTTGGATTTTTCGGTCATCAGAAGGATCTCTTCTAGCTGTTTCTTGCTACAATGATGGAAGGACCAAGCAGGGAGAAAGTTCTTTGGAGCACCCTTGGCTATTCGAAAAATAAGGCGAAGTTCTACATAGTTGGTGGCCCCTAGACTCAATTCTTGTATTCCTTTGGTGATGAAGTATGGGGTTTCAAGAGGTGGAAGTTTAAGTTTTGCCTGTAGAACTGGATGAATCTCAGCATCAATTGTGAAAAAGTCACCAATCAGGGACCGAAGAAAGTTGCATATCCTTAGGTAAGGAGTCTTCATTTTCTGATGTTTTTCAATTTTGAGACTGAAGACTTTTGCACAGTACTAGAAAACAGCCATTTAATGACGCGCAAACAATGACATGTGCTGATAGAGGACACACATTTGTGCGAGCCCTAAAAAATAATGTCACTTTTGCAAAATTTGAAGGATAGAGGACACGTATTTGTGCGTGCCCTAAAATTAGTGTCAGAAAAAAAGGAAATGTGGAGGGAGCTTTTCATAAAATGTGTGTCATCTAAGTGTGTCGCTTTATAAATTTTTAATGAAACACGCGTTTTACGCGGGATTTCACCCGCCTAAAGGTTCCCAAAAATTAAAACCTCCACCTCTTCCAATTAGCAAGAAAAAGCCCTAGGGCCTTCGTTGTCTTCTTCTTCTTCTTCTTTATAGTTATCAGCCGAATATATATTTCTACTCTCAAACTGTTTATTCCTCCGATTGGATGCATATTTACTATTAAATTTGGGGATTTTCTTTTATGCATTAGTACCCTCTTCTGTTTCAATCATTACATGTTCATCATATAACAAGGCTTCGGTGGTTTTATTAGCTAATGATATATTTCTAGATGTTGATCGATCTCCAGTTAATTCGTTCACCCCCTTTCTTTAGGGTTTTCTACTCCCCACATTTCTTGTTTCACGTTTATCTCAATAAAGTCTTTACTCCTGTTATTCGATTTTCCCCTTTTCATTTCCATTTCTCTAGGGTTTGTTTGTTTGTCTGTTTCTTAATGTTTTCTGAACAAGTGTCGACGCAAGTCTTGTTTGTAGCTAAACAACCGTGAATTTGTCAGAGTGATCGGAAGAAGAAAAATAGAAGATAGAAGAAGAAGAAGAAAAGTGAACAAACGGGATTTCTTGACCTGGTGTGTTATTTTGAAGCCACTTCTCTTGGTAGACTTGGACTTCCTTTTTTGATTCAGATATGCACATCAACTTCCCAATGAGGATGAAGCATTTGAGCATTATAATGCTTTTTCAGCAAAGCGACTTGATGAGGTAAATAAATTTAAACAACTTTTACATTTCTGTAGATGCTTTTGTATGTGATTGGATTTGGACTATTGCTTACAAATTTTTGGAATGCGGCATATATATATATATATATATATATATATATATATATATATATATATATATATATATATATATATATATATATATATATACTAGGTTATAACCCGTGGAAACCACGGGCTACAAACTAAAGTATTATATAGACTATAAAAGTAATAGTCATTATTCACTGATTTAAAATCATTAATTTATTTACAAATTTTGATGTATTAAAACATGATACATGGGTTAATAACTTAAAATAACAAAATATATATGGGTTCCTAACTTAAGATAACAAAATTAATATGTTTTCATGTTTGATGATCCTCAAGAGCTATAGATTCCCCCCTTAAAACCTCAAATTAAACATTTCTTCTTTTCTGAAAGGTGGCTTTTGGAACTAAATATGTTCTTTAAAATGCAAATTTGTAAGATTTCGATAGAAATATAGAGCTTCAGTGTTATATTATTATAAGACGTTTTGGTTTATATAGGAAATTGAGCTTGAAATTTTTGTTTTGTTTCATTTTGTTTAACCCTTTTGGTATAATTTTAGGGAAGTTTTATCAATTCCACAATCACAATCGATATAAAATATGATATTACTGTTAAAATAAAACTAAAAAAAATCATGGTCAAGATTGATGGACTTTTCAATATATAATGATGTAATAAATTTTAAATGAAAATACAATGCTATAATAAGAATAAACAAAAGTATATTCCCATACTAAGAAAAAAATGAAAAGATGATCGGCAATTCTTTATTTAGCCCTTATTTTTTTCTCAGTTTCCCCTATTAATAGAATCAATTGATTCTTCTTCTCCAACCTCATCTTCTAACCACTGAAGAACAAAATCAGTTATGCAATTTAAGTTTGTATAATAAAAAATCAAAAGATGGTAATCTAAGATATGACTGATAAGTAAGATACTATTTAAAATAAAAGTAGCATGCTACTTTTTGTTTTAAAAAGAAAGTAGCATGCTATTTTTAGCTCAATTCCCAAAAATTAGAACTATGAATATAAACATAGTTGAGAATTACTAACCAGGGGTTTTAAAAGTCAAAATTGTACTCTTTTTGTAAACAGGGAAGAGAAACTTGTACTCTTCGAAAGATAGCCATTTTTTATTGCATCTCTCTCCAGTCATTTAATTAAAACAATGAAATCTAGATAACAACTAACCCGCTTGTACAATTATACATCAATTATATACAAAAAATAATCTTCAAAATCAGCTTCTTCATTAAGTAAGCTATTAATTTAACTAAACTACAAAATCAGTCCTTCAACTACACTTTTTGTTGACCATCATTCATGACAACCTATGTTTTGGTCCAGTTTCTAGTCAAAAAGTGAGCCAAAAGCCCATAAATTGGGTATTTTTGAAATGCAGAAAATCAACTTACTGGAACCATTGTGGATTTGTTATTGCCTCTTTATATATGTCATGGTCTGCTCCTATTTAGCTTCAAATTTATGTTGCTTCTTCTCCTTAGATATGATTCAAGGTAGGTGGAGGGTATTTTGGTCATCCTTGTGATTTAGAATGTAGAAAATCAGCTAACTGTTCATAAGCGTTAGGTGCGTTAATATTTTATATGATTTTAAGATTTAATTGTAATAATAAAAGTAGTATTGGACTGTTTTTTTGATGTTCTAAAAAATACAAACGACCAAAGTACATTGCTATTTTAGTACATGTATGTTGATACATAGTCAAAGAATACTACATTTTTTCAACAAACAACAAATTATTGCAACTATTTTTTAGTTGGTTATTTGTTAAATTAAAAGATTATAAGTAGAGAAGTAAATGCTAATCTTGATTGAGGTGTTTTTGGCAATACCAAGAAAACATTACCATACTTTCTAATACATAAACCAATAAAGCTGCAATTCAGTGTTGTTGTAGGGCAAATAAGGTTTCATATTTAATCATTTATTTAACCTTTTATATTGTACAAATCAAACACAATTTTAGAAAAATAAATCTAAATTCCATTTTGAGTAATAGAAACCAAACAAACAGACATATCATTCCAGTATCAATATGAAAAAAAGATCAAGTAAAAAAGAAAAACTTATTATCACCTTAGTAACCATTTAGAAATAACTAATTACCTCATTACCAAATTCTCAACCAAAAATGTGTCTAAAAGAGTGATTAATCAATGATTTAGAAAATGACCAAGATGATAGTTCCATTTCCTGTCTCCTGTCTCCCTGTCTGTGTTAGTACCACAACTGCTATCATAAAAGAAGATTTACCATGTCCAAAAAGTTTAACCAATTTTAGCACAAATACACTGTTCAACCATAACTAAAGACTAAAAATACAAGCCTATTACCTGTAATTCCTTAGATAAGACGGAAAAAAGCTCCTTTTGCAGCTCCACCCTGTTTTCAAGTCGTCCAGTTTGTGTTGCTTTCTCTTACTTTCTTAATGGTACACTCCATCGCCCCTTTAAACAAAACTAACTTTATCCATTTATCTCAAATGGTAATAACAAAACAGAAGATGCAACTTAGATGCCAAAAATTCAGTAGAAAAAAATCCCATCTGACCAGAGCATGTTGAATAAAATGATGATTATCAACCTTTGGGCAATATTATTTTGATTGTAAGATTTAAAAGAGGAAACCGTGGAGGTAAAACCATGGGATGTAAAAAAAATGAAGTTTGTTTATATACAACAGTAAAAAAGTTTGATTTCTTCACTTTTATAAGAAAAAAAAAAGCTTTTCACCAAACCAATTAAAACCACCTGTCCAATTAACACAAAATCTTTGTTAATTAATAAAAAAAGTAAATTGAATAAAAACCAAAGCTCATGTTTAACATATCATTATGTATACCAACTTTGGAAGTATCTGCATGTTACATTACTTATAAGAAATCACATTAGCAAAAAAAAATCATGCTCAAGATTGTTGAACCTGAATAGTAACTGGAAATTATAAAGCTCATCATTAATATAAGCAAAAAAATTGAAATCAAAACACAAAGTGAAATTGAAACCCATTCATTAAAAAAAACAACAACATGTCCACCAAACATGTATGGCATAAGCATTTTCCCCTCATCGATGTTGTGTAACTAAGTAAAATTTTGAAAAATTCAAACCCGATGCTTACCGGAGAGGATTAGGGTTCACAGTCCGAGTACATATAAGCATGATTCTTGACGGTTTCGTGAAAGCATAGGGCTTGACTTTGGGAATCTTGCCTCGGATGTCCAATAATGCAGGTAGGTGCAACTGGAACCCAAAACGATGAATCTTGGCTGGTGCATTTTGTTGGTGGGAAGGTCGGTTACCGGAGGAACAACCTAATTGCCGACAGTGGCAAAAGTGGTATACCTGTTGTTGCAGTTGTTGTAGGGAGAATACATGGCGAAGGTGGAAGTATATTTGCTTTCTTCTGGAACTAACTGTTGGCGAGAGAGAAGGATGTAGGAGAGAGCTATGTATTCCAGAGTTTAATCGACGCATCACATAGGGAATAGCAAACCGTGAGATGCATCAATGGAATGCATAATACAAATATAGAAATTAAGAGATGAATTAGGATTCCTGATTTATTGGGATAACAACTAAGTTTTAAATTAAGATCCCTGATTTTTTGGGGATGACATCCGTTAATAAAGGAAGGAAGATGAGAGGGAAAACAAATTTTGGTTAAACAGAAACAGGACACGTGGCAAAATGAAGTCTAAAAAAATGACAAGTGGCATATAAGAGAGGTTTTTATTAAGTATGGAGATATATATATATATATATATATATATATATATATATATATATATATATATATATATATATATATAGGGTTAGGTTATTTTGTTTTCACTATCTATTGTGTGCATGTATGATTGATTCTAGACCAATCATTTTAGTTATTTTAAGAAAGAAAGTAATTTATTTTAAGACCAGACATTTAATATGCATTAATTACTTTCTTAAAATAACAAAAATGATTGGTCCAGAATTAATCATACATGCACACAATAGATAGTGAAAACATTTGATTCTAAGTCTATATATATATATATATATATATATATATATATATATATCATATTTTTCTTTTGCATTTCCTACTATTACTATGTTGCGACGTCACGTGTTGATAGGGATTTGTTTTTCTAATGTTCTGTTGTGATGCATAGGCTAATAAAATTGGCACAATCAACCTCGCTGCTACTGGAAAGGATCTCATGGATGATGAAAAATAAGGAGACGTAACTATAGATATTTTTTCTGCTCTAGATATGGAAAGTGAGGCTGTTACAAAACGCTCTTTAGAGTTTGAAAAAAGTCAAACTTTGGGCTTGCTTATTGGTTTCCTTTTTGTGGATGACTGGTAAACCTTTTGTAATATATGCACGTAGTTTCATCTTTTTATTCTCCTCTTTTTGTTTTGCCATTATTTTTTTATTTGCATTTAGCATTGTTTGATTTAGTTTGCTAGCCTATTCATCTTTGCACCTTATGACTATATAATACAGTATTTCCTTGCCCCACTAGATGTCGGAATAAACTAGTTGATTATATGCATCAATTATTACTTATTTATGATCTAGTTCCATACAGCAACCATCTATTGCCCCATTTAGAGGGATATGTTCATGTAAAGAACCATAAGTACTTAGTACTTGGCATAAAATTTAATCGATATATTCAATAATAACATATTTCGTAGACGCTAGATGGAAAATTTTCAGTATATGTGTTTCCATACGAAATTATGTTCTCTACACATTTAATGTCACTGGGATAATTTTTATGATATGCATTGCATGATGTACTGTAAAAATCCTCTAGTGCTTGGCCATATCATATTAGTTAGTAATGAGAACATAAAGAAAAACCTTCCTTTTGAGTTGGCCCCCACTTGTACTCTTTTTTGCATGGTAAACTAATGATTATCAATTATCATTGATCATGTGCTTTGGTTTGGTTTGTTCTTTGTTAGTTACCTTGGTTATCATTTTACAGGTATCATTCCACTATCATATTCCGTCGTCTCTTTCCTCTCAATCCGGTTGAACATATTCGGATTTGTGATGGACTGTTTAGGTAAGTTTGATATATATATATATATATATATATATATATATATATATATATATATATATATATATATATATATAGTGAAAACATTTTAACCTAACTCTATATAGGGTTAGGTTATTTTGTTTTCACTATCTATTGTGTGCATGTATAACTGATTCTGGACCAATCATTTTAGTTATTTTAAGAAAGTAATTAATGCATATTACATGTTGAAGATATAATAAGTATTAATTACATCTTCAGCATTTAATAAGCATTAATTACTTTCTTAAAATAACTAAAATGATAGGTCCAGAATCAATCATACGGGCACACAATAGATAGTGAAAACATTTGAACCTAACTCTCTCTGTATATATATATATATATATATATATATATATATATATATATATATATATAATCGAAATGACATTGTTTACTATATATTTTGTATTTTGGTTTGGAATGTGCTTCATGTGGATACATTTGCAGGTTTATCGAGAACACGATTTTTACTGCTTATGAACTTGTCCATCAACCACAACTTCAAATTCTGGAGGGGGTACTGATCTCATGGAGACAGAAAAGCAACTCTAGTAAAAAATCATTCATTAATATCCCTAGAGAGCTATTTGAGATGCTTACTTATGTGGGACCTTATCTTCATTGTGATACATTGCTTCTACAGAAGGTTTTGCATTTTTATATTTTCAAGATATTCCAACATTGGTATAAGATTATCCAAATGATTTGATGATGCTGAGCATCAGTTCTTGTACTTGTATGGTTATTAGATATGCCGAGTGTTGAGAGGTTAATACCAGCAAATCCTGCTGTTGGACAGGAGATATGGGCTGTACTGAGTCCTACCATATGAGGTTGACATTATTATTATTATTATTATTATTATTATTATTATTATTATTATTATTATTATTATTATTATTATTATTATTATTATTATTATTATTATTATTATTATTGTATTCAATTTCAAGTAGTAAAATATTTAAGAATAATCTTACATCTGATGTGATATTAGGTAAGGTATCGTTTATATGGTGAATGGGAAAAGGATGATGAGGCCATTCCCATGGTTCTCTCTGCCAAACTAATAACAAAGGTAAAGGTTCTACATTATTAAACTTATTGATTCATTGTCCCTTCTTCCTTTGATCATTCTAGATTAGTCTGCAAATACAGTTGGAAATCCCATGACTGTACTTAGAACAATTGTACACCAGGTACCCACCCACCCGTTGCTTTCATGAGGTTTACTTGGCAGGCAAGCAGGCATTAAGTATCTGTTTCTGTGTCGTAGAAGATAACATTATCTTTGTTACTCTAACATACAGATAGAGGCATACATGGATATGATTGCTCCAATTGTAGATGCATTCAAATATTTGATAGAGGTCTGTACTTTGTGTATAATTGATTCTTTTCTCTGTCTCTTGTGTTCTTTTGCATAAATATTGTCTCATGAGGAAAGTAGGATTATTTACCACCATTTTGTTTTCTATAGTAAATATAACTTATAATAGGTGCATGATTTCCAATCCAGAATAACCAACTTTGGTGTCTAGTATGTAATTTTAGTGGACTGTTATAGTAGCTTTGGGATAATTTGTCCCATTACGTAATTTTTGAACAACATTATTCAATGGTTGTTAATACCAATTAGTAAGGATTATGGTCACCATAGTGTATTATAAATAGCTGTCTAAAACCGACTATTCCTGGCAATTTGTAACATGTATATCAGGATGCTTTCCTACTTGATCAGTAGATTGAAATGTGTGAATGCTTTATGTATTTTGCTGACTCAAAATCTTCCATGTGGTGGACTGGTGGTGATTTTTTTTTGTTGATGCCTCAGATGGATGTTTAAGATTCTCTTATCGTGTGAGATATTTGAAAAGGAATTGAATTGTGGTCTGGTGGTTTTCTCTGCAGCTTGAGTATGATATTTTGGAATATGTTGTGATCGAACGGCTTCTACAAGGGGGCGTGAAAAGCTAATGTTGTTCTTTTACAATTTTGTTCTTTTACAGGTGGTTGGAGTTGGACCTAAAGTTGGTTGCTGATATAGGAATAATGGGTGCTCCAAATGCACAAAAAAACATGTTTTTACGTGTTATTAGTGTTGACATGTAGTGTTGTTTGACATGTAATGTTAGGTAACTTGTTTGACATGTAATATTTTTTTTTGAAATGAATTATTGTTCTTATGTATGCTTTTTTTATTTTGTATTATCATAATTTCAATCTATTGTTTAATTTGAAAATTAGTAATTCTATCAATATATATATATATATATATATATATATATATATATATATATATATATATATAACATTTAAAATTATGACACGCAAATACGTGTCATCTTCATTTATGACAGGGGCTTTAATGATACGCAATGCGTTCCCTAAACGTGTGTCGTAAGGTTACGACACGCAAATGTGTGTCGTCTTCCTTTATGACAGGGCCTTCCTTGATATGCATTGTGTGTCGTAACTGCACGTCGTAAATGCGTGTCATAAATGCACGTCGTAAATGAACGTCGTAAATGCGCGTCGTAAATAGACAACACACAAAAGTGTGGCGTCTCTCGTTATGACAGGGCCTTCCTTGACACGCATTGTGCGTCGTCTGAGCGTTTTACAACACACATTGCACGTCGTAAAAGGCTGTTTTTCTAGTAGTGGCATTTAAGAATAGCTCTTCGCAATTCATCTTCAGAAAGTTAGCCTGCGTCTTGTAATACTCTTTGCCAAAACACACCAGAGTATATTAAAAGAATTGAGCTTTGATAAATGATCTTGGCTTGTAGTTGATGACAACCTCCAGTGTTTCATTTGATAAGCTGTGGTTTACAAGTGCTTTCCCGTGCTTGTTGTGAAAAAGAGTTAACCTCTCAAACTCCATGGGTAGTCTTCTTGACTCCGGAATCCGCAGATAAAAGTCTTCAAACACCTTATAGAACTTCCTATTGGGGGGACAGAGGAATGTCCCAATACTTGTTTTCACTTGGGGGAAGAGTAGGTGAGATGAGGGACATAATCTTCATCTAGAAGTCTACGACATGGATTTGCCCATGAATTGATTAACAATTCAT